>NC_056611.1:20076694-20380444 GCF_018340385.1 Cyprinus carpio
AAAAGTCTAATTAAATGCAGCCAAATGTACATGTTCCTTATATGTAGTTTCGGTAAAACGAGATGTATCTTGTGGCTCATTCACAAGCACAGCTAATGCATTAAAAGGCGTATCAAAAACAGAATTTACTGGGAATTTAATATGTAGGTAATGCATTTGGTTTGCTTCCTGCTGGGCATATGGTTACTATTACAGTATATTGGCAGAGACAGAGATTGTCGAGCGTGTAGGGAGGGCAAATTCTGGTTTCAATAATTTTTCGAAGAAGTTCTCTGGCAGATTAATTAAAAGCAGGTTGGCTCCTTTATTATGGAATTATCACGGAGGCAAGACGTACAATGGAAATAAAAGGTGGAAAAGGTCAGTATATTCCATCACTGCCCATGTGCTGTCTGTGAACAATGAAGGAGGATTAGGAATGTATTTTTTATCTAAGGAGCAGGCAGGATTTATTACTGTCACTGAAATATTTTAGTCGTTGATAGAGTTTCCAATCAGAATCCAGGTCTGAGGATAATTGCTTTGCTTCAAGATGTCATTGCTTGGGTTTATGACAGCTGTAAGCGAGTCTTCAAACCATTTATGGATAAATAGCATAATTCTGCAGAACGCCTGCCTGCTTCATATTGAATTCATATTAATAATTCTCTATTCCAGTACCTGCTTTTTCATTTGCATTAGCCTACATGTATTGTGGAGGGGCAATTATAAAGCCACTGGCTAAGTAAGATTTTGCTATTAATAAGCAAGAAAAATAAAAATATATACAGTAATTATTATATTTGATTACATCACTCAGATTGACTCTTGCTCCATTTTTGTCATTTTTTTTAAACCCCTGACTCTCTAAAATGAATAAGAGAAGAAAAGAGGAGCGTCTAAAAATGCAACCTCAACAAAATTGATTGTCCTCTGACGCTAACCATCCAATTACGCACTGTATGGCTTTTATATATTTATTAAACTTCACTCCAAGCCGTGGCAGTTTTCCAGCTAATAGGTGCTTGCTCCACAGAGCCCCCAGCAACAGTAGCGAGATAGTCATCCACCATGAATACAAAACAGTCAGGCATGGCACAGTAAGCCTGAAGTCACTCAGCCGACTGCGCATGTCCACTAAAAACCAGCCACAGTGCGTCAGTCAAATAAGACATTGGAAAGAGGTCTTAACTTTGGAGTTGCATACCTTTGGGTTTCTATTCAGAGGGTTTCAAAGTGGAAAACTTATACTTGATAGTTTACAGCTTGCTGGATATTGGTATTAAGATGGTGAGTGATTTATGAAACTGTAGAGTGGGCTCTTTTCTGTATACTGTGAAAATTACAAATCAAATTGGGGAAATAATTGGCAGTAAATCATGAGGCCTGTTGGACCGTTTTCTTGGGAAATCACAAACTGATTTATTTGGAATTACAAATTGAATAAAAGATGTTGATTGTGGACTTTTACAGTGATTTACCAGCAGTAGCAGTAACAGTATGAGTCATGAACTGCGGGTAATTTCTATAGTGCAGAGCTGGCACGATTTCTGCCCAATTTAAGTGATGCATTAAATATGTACTCCCATGGAGGTCAAGGAAGGCCTCAAAGTGACTGAATTTCTTGACAGATATTGCAAGAAAGATGCTTGAGGTTGAAGCTATTGTCTCCATTTACTAAATGAGAGTCAAATAAGGACACGACAGTTACTTTGGATGCAGCTCTTTTCTATCCGCCTCTTTCCCCTTCTATTCTATCACACACACACATATACACACACATACACACACACACACACATATTTGCAAACACACACTTGGGGGGTGATCAGAGTTGGCTGATGTCTGGGTTTTTCAGACACTGCGGCAGGCGCCCAGACAGTCACCTGAAAACTCACTCCATCTTTGAGAGCACTGCCGCCATTGCTTTGAATACGCTGCAGTTGACAACATTTTCATTTCATTTTCACATTTCAATTTCTTGCACAGTTGTAATAATCTCTTAAAAATGTGCTGTTGCAAGGCAAATATAAATATATTTTATGATCTTTTTCGCCTAATTTTAACCATGCGCCATCAGACAGCCATTAGCGCCTGTGAGATTCACTTTAGTGTCGTGATTTGGATCCAGTCTGTAACTGATGCAAATGATATTCTGGCTCCAAATCTTCCATTGTCCCTCTTCAACTCTGTTCCGTCTACTTGGCGCCCTCTACTGCATTGCTTTGTAGGTGTTGCCATGACAACCCAATCCCTGTGCACCCATATTTCAGCTTGCAAGTGACAACGTGGTGCACCATGGCATTATTTGTATCGGCACCACCAAGGTCACTTTCACTCAGTAGCCTGTCTCCCAAAGGCGGCAACCCTCATATCCATAAGCTACTGAGCAGACACGATGTGCACAGACACTATTTGACTTGAATACCTGATATCCTATGATTAAGTTTGTCTGCACTTTCTTAGACACCAGTTCCCATTTTGCTGACATGTTTTTTTTTTTTAAACTGGCTAAATAATCCTTCAATGCAGGAAAACCTCACTGCATGTCTCATATACCGAGCTTTAACTTCACTATAATTGTAGGGGTATTTTCATGGAATGCTTACCATCATTTCTCTCTGTTAGCGAAAAACTGTGCATATTGTGCCTCATATGGAAATGAAGCCGTTATTTATGGCCGATATGTAGGTTTACCGCAGATGAGTCGAGCGCCAATCTCTAAAACCCTCTAATAAGATGGTAAATGTGTGGTTTTCGGCTCGAACTGAAATACCACAGGGCCATTTGAAATGATGTATATGTGCAATTGTTGCTGAAACTGTGCCGTGTGTTTCATTTGCAGGCAGCCGGCGGTGTTTAGCAAAGCTCCTCAGACTTAGCACATCTCCGTGCAGATGAGCTGAGAGGTCAATGAGTTCCCGGGCTGCCACAGCGACTGCCAAGTACAACCAGACACACTCTATTAGATGCATTATAAAACTGTTGAAACTCCCTCTGTCTCTTTCTCTAGCTCTGCTTTACTCACACACACAGAATACAAAAGAAATGCGCTCTTTTATTTCTTGTAAAATGCTTTTGACCAGACTTTGTTCAATAAAGGAATAAAAGTTAAATAACTTTGTTCTCTTGCTTGTTTTTTTTTAAAGAAACATACTAAGACTTTTCTACACAGTACATGCCTTACAAAAATTACCCATGGTTTTCTCTCTTCCACCAGTGAGCTGAGGCAGCGAATGAGAGCTGCATCCTAATAGGATGAATCCAGTCACTGCTGTAGAGGGGTAGGGGGGAACCGAGTGCTGTGGGAGTCCAGACAGAGAGACAAAAGCCCCATGCTTCGCCCAAGTTACCTGCCACAGACACTACCTGCTACACAACCTGACCTTCTCTCCACAATGCCGCCTCTATTGTTCGCTTGTCAAGGGCAACGAAAAGAATAGCTCCTTTTTCCCGTAAGAGCTTTTTCCACAGGCCACACTTTGAGCATTAGTGCTTTATTGAGACGTCCAACAAAAATGAATGAGGCCGATTTAACCGAAGCGGCGCTTCTTTTGGTTCAGATTTGGCAGACTGGCTTAGTAACAGCCACAGGTCTCCAGTGTGTTTTATCATATCATGAGTCTCGAATGACAATTCATTAGTTGGTTTTATTCATCTGCTCCGGCTGCATGCGTCAGATTTGCATCAGGCACGACAACTGTGAGATTTAACCTAAGCTTATATGGAAGGACACGAGGAGTCATTTTGTCATTTTGCAGAGATATTAAGCAATCTAAAACATAGTTACAGGTTATAGTAACAGGTTACATAGTGCACTCTGCAAAGCATCAGATAGCACAGACAGGTCACAAATATATTTAAAATTAGGCGTCTAATCAAATATATAGTGCCATAAATCTCTAAATTTTATATTGTTGCTCAACTAATATTATGATTTATTGAAGAAATAGTTCACCAAAAATAATAAAAAATTTAAATGGCTCAGGCAATCCAATATGTCGATGAGTTTGTTTCTTCACTGGAACAGATTTGGAGAAATATAGCATTTCATCACTTGCTCACCAATGGATCCTCTGCAATGAATGGGTGCCGTCAGAATGAGAGTCCAAACAGCTGATAAAAACATCACAATAATCCACAAATAATCCACAAGACTACAGCTCATTGATGAACTTCTTGTGAAGTGAAAGATGCATGTATGTCATTAACAAACCCATCATTAAAAAATGGTCTTGTCTGATTCAGGAGAGAAATACACACAGATTGAGCACCATTTACAAGCATAAACAGTCCAAAACATTTCCAAACAAATAAGTTGCCAGTGGTTTTGATGAGAGAGAACAACAGGGGATGGATGTTCTTTGCTGAAGGAAGTGTTGTTATGGTTCACGGTTTAAAATTAAAATACCTTCATGATGATGGTTGTTTCAGCTTTTTGCTTCACAAGACGTTAATTGATGGACTGGAGTCATGTGCATTACTTGTGGATTATTGAGATGTTTTTATCAGCTGTTTTAGAGTCTCATTCAGACAGCACCCATTCACTGCAGAGGATCCACTGGTAAGCAAGTGATACATTTCTCTAAATCTGTTCCAATGAAGAAACAAACTCATTTTGGATGTCCTGGGGGTGAGTACATTTTCAGCGACTTTTCATTTTTGGATAAACTATCCAATATATAAGTCATATACCCAAATAAATGTGGAATGTACCAGCTACTACGTACTGGACGGAGTTATGAATGTTTTGAAGCTGGTAGCCTAAGGGCTGGAGAGATGCCTACAGTACCTCTCTCCCTTCACAGGCCTCTGTCTAATTATACATTCCACTGAGAGATCTCCACTCAAATGGCCTGATCCCTACATTTGCAAATTCATATTTCTATCCAAACTTTAAACCAGCCCAAAAAGACCTAAATAAGATTTTTTTAGAAAGATTATTTCTCCTATAAACAGTTATACGAACAGAATAAATACCAGTAATCACATTTTTTTTTTTAAACCACAGGAGTGCAAATCAACCTAATACTCAGAGAACATGAACACTTGTGATTGCTGAACCACAAACTTGCCAAAACCACAGTAGCAGAGGTCCAAACCCCCATACCAGGTCCACAAAGAGAATTCGGCTTTGTTGGAGGGAAAGCAAACACAGTGTTCCTACCTCCATCAAAAAAAATGCTGATGTTGTATCTAATGCTGTCAATGAGTGCTTTAAAGAAAAAGCCTTGCATCCATCCCGTCTAGTTTAAATATCACAAGAAAGTGAGTTAGACTCAAGCTGAAGCAAGGACATATCAGAAGAGATAATTATACACAGAAATGACACTTGAAATAAAATGTTATATAACACAGATTTAAAGATGGTTACAGTATTGCTGACAACTGCTCTTTTTTAATGTCACAACTAAATCGATTGTGGGGTTTATGCTTATTTACTCTTTCTCAAATGGAGTAAATGAAATTGATACAGACGGAATCAACAGTTTGACCAAAGCAGGTGGGTGTAGAGAGTTAAACCTGACTGAGGGCTGCACCAACAGCTTCAAATAAAAGCGGTCTACTTGTGCTGCATATGTTTCATCTTTGCTGAATTAAAATGATTAAATAATAACAAGCAAATAGATTAATCTGTGCTGAAACTTAATAAACTTAAAATTTACTTGCCATTGCACTTCATGTCACTAACAATTTTTTCTTTAAGTAACCTATAACGCACAATGGAGGTAAAATGCTGCTCTATTCCAGTCTTGTGTAACTACAGCATAAGAATCCATTGTGAAGTTACAGCCTGCCATCTAGTGGTCTAAAGCATGGATTGCCAATTTTTTTTAAATTAATGACACAACGTTTATAATCTTTTTTTTTTTTTTTTTTTTTTTTTTTTTTTTCACAACGTTTATAATCCAGCTTTGTTTTAAAAAATTATTGTTGACATTTTGAACAGGTATTATTTCAGGTTTCATTTAATTTCATTTCATTTCCATTTTTGTTATGCAGCTGCCATTTCAAATAAAAGACAAGATTCTATTTTATTTTATCTGTTATAATAAATTTATTTTTTATTTTTTCTCAGAGGGTAGCTTTAATTTCCCTATTTGAGCATTTTAAAATGATTGATATGATACCTGAGTAATATTTATTTCATCAACCCCGAAATGGATCAGTGATTCCAACCTAATTTATAGGGCAAAGGCTACTGTTCTAAGTCATTTGGTTGTTAAGGTAAAAGAAAGTAAGCCAGGTTATGCTACCAGTATGGACTGAAATCCTGCCCTGCAGCTGGTGGAAGGTGGATTTATTGAAATTAACTTATTTAAATTTCAGAATGTTTGCTTTAAGGAAATGCCTTATTAGAGGTCAAAGCAACTGTGCCATAGGCTTTAACATATGCACATTTTCATGCAGTATAGGCAGACAGGATGGAGCAGGAATATGCCAAGCTCATAAGTGCGTGATGGGGTCCTTTGAGATAAACATATTTAAATTTCTGCCTCCAGCTCACTGGAATTTTTTCAACAAAAAGCAAAGAAAGTATGTGGTAGGCCAAAAAGTGAAGAGTGATTGATGCTTCTGATGCTGACCTTCCATAAAGCCTCTCCTTTAAAGCTATAAGGCTTTAACGTTCATATTCTCTTCACATATCCCCTCTTTCAAACATAGCCACAGGTACAGAGCTGGGTTGCTCTTTCATTTATAGGTACACAGGCTTTTATTGTATTTTACATAGTAATACTAGATTCTTACTAAATCTGTTAGGGAAAGTGAGGTAATTTACTTAATCTATCCTAGAGACCTCATTTATGTGACCAGACCAGGATAAGAAGTTACTATCCTCACCCTATTTGACTCATCTAAACAAGGTGGATAGATTATGCAACTTACCCGTGGAAGTTTTAACTTTAACGTTTTCGATTATAAATAAAGAATAGTTATCACTGCTTACCTTTAGTAACGTTAGGCTAATGAGCCTGCAAGGTTTGAACATCCATTTTGGTGATTTTTGTTTGTTTGTTTTGTAAGTTACTAGACAATTTATTGCTCTTGAGCACCCCCTTTTACCCTGCTGGTAGAATATGTAACTACACTATATAAAAGTATTGAGCAAAATAGTGTTCTTGATTTTTTTTGTTTTTTTCAAGCAAACAAACAAACAAACAAACAAACAAATTCATTGTATTTTAGTAGCCTACATACAGATTATTTTTGGTGGGCCCATAAAAGCATGAAATCAACTTTGTACCCCTAATATATGTTTCAATTAGTATATTTTAATAATCAATTCAATGTTATTGATAACTTTAATAACTGCTCTATGGCAAATTAAGGAGAATATGCCCCCAGTAGGTAGAAAGGCACAGCTTGGAGGAAAATAAGAAAATAGGTAAGTAAGTAGGCCTAAGTAGCCTTAAGTATAAGCAGCCTAAGTAAGTAAGTAAATAAATAAATAAATGTTCAAATGTGTTGACTGTATTGACTGTTGTTGATTTTTTTTTGTCTTTTATATACACTTTAATAAAATTAAACACTAAAAAAACTAAGCTAATTAAGCACTGAAATATAGTAAAAAAGATAGAAAGGTATAACGTTTAAACGTCGCCAGAGTTGGTGGCTTTATCAGACACTTGCACTTAACATTAAATGGAGATGGTTTTTGACCAGCGAATGACGGAGATCTGTGTTTGTCTGGCATTATCGGCTGTATCTGAGGCAGCAAGTGTATCGCATTAAACGCTTTCATCAACTTACAGGGGGATGGCATCCCTCTGGAATGACAAAAAGCATCCCCCCTTACCATCCCCTTTAGATTAATAATGTGTATTATATAAAACTTATCATGCAAATGAAATGTTTAAATTCTCTACTTAAGATAATTCACAAACTAAATAGCGGCGATTGGCCAATCAGAACTCGGTTAGGTAACACGTTTTCGTAATTTTTCGCGCAAAATTGTTCAAGCGCAATTTTGAAGTTCTTTAAAAAGAAAACAACAGAAAAGGTAGGATTTTTCCTTGATTATAATTTAAAGACATTCCCTGACATTATGTTATTGTGCTGTATGTGTGACTGTGAGGGACTGAGAGATGATAGGAGAGCTGACGTTATCGAGTCATCGACTTTGCAAAAAACAAACAAAAACACGTCTTGAGAGTTCAAAATTATTCACTTCGCGATGAAGCCTGTTAGAATTCAGTTAGAATGTCCTTAATTATAATTCAAGCAATGAAAGAAAATAGTTTTTACGTTTTTATATTCATTGCACAAGTACTTTTCTGAATATCAGCACATGTGGGCGAGCACAAATGTGCTGCTATTAATTTTATACAACAGTGCATAGCCACACGGTGTTTCGAATGAATCAGATTTTGAACGAATCGAGTGAGCCAGTGATTCAACAGTCCAAATCAGATTGACTCACTTGTTTCGTTTCCAATTGAATCAGTCGTTTTGAACGAATCGTTTGATTTTAATGATTCGATAAATAATTTATTAAAACTTGGACTTGCTGCCACCTACTGGTGGTTTTATTGTCATCACTATTTATCCATGACAGGCCTAAACCAGACAAGGTGCCAGCACTACCAGCACAAAAACACATTTAGCAAAATATTAACCAAAATTCCTCCAATCCAGGCACCAGAAGGAAAAAAGCTTATAAATAATAGTTCATTTAGTAAGGCTAATTTTTCATTAAATAAAAACCTTTTTAAAAATTACACAAATGTTGTAATCATTATGTAAAATGAGCTACAGGAACAACCCAACAAGTTTGGATAATTTTCCACAGCACACCTGACTGGGTTAGGTTAGTAGTCTTCTTGTGTTCCCTGACAAGTGTTCCCAAAACTTTATCCATTAATAGCAGCCTTGATCTCACCTACGTAGTCTACGTCCAGGAGGTCCTGGGCCAACCAAACAACTGCAACTAAGATGGGAACGTGAACACACAGCTTTCCTCAGGTATTTAACAGGCTATGGTGGTTTGATTTTTTTGCTGTCACAGACAGATAGATAGAAAAACATTGCCCACAAGAGGGAAGTGTTTGCTCATATTACAGAGCGATGTGCTCCTAATGAATGAAAACACTATCAACACTAGCAACACTGTTACACTGTACACTAGAAACGAGGCAAACTGTCACTCTCAGTGTGACACGTATAGGGCTATAGTAGCCCACAAACTGAAATATATTTTGATCCTGACTTCACTGTTTGACAAATATCTTAATATTTGTACTATTGGTCCAAATTTAATTAAACTCTTGAGTTTCTCACAAACATGAGACTGTCCATAGTCTACTACAATGATGTGTGAGAGAAAGATCTAAGAATAAAAGCTGGCACTAAAGAAAAATCTATTAAAATTGAAAACAACACACAATAATCATAATAACTTATCTCCTGCATCCTGTTTTGCATATTTATATTACACAAATATTTGCACAGATGACAATAATTCATTCAGTAATTTCATGGCTCACAGTTTCCCATTTTAATGAAGGCAGAAAAATTATCTCTGGAACCAACAAAACAGCTTCATATAAATACTTCCACTCTGTGTGATCAAACAAAAAGATATTGTGTTATATAATAATTAACTCTAATGAATCTTCTCACTTTACCATATGTCATAAATTCAGTCTTGAAGGGAAATATTACTGTGTGCAGTATCTCTCGAGCCTGTTTACATGGTGGCGTTCAACAGAGCGTTCTCCACACAAACACATACTGTCAAGTGCTTCCTGTACACTGACACCTCCATGTCCTTGCAAGGCTGAACCATAATAAGACTCAGGGTTACATGGTGGCACGATGCTCTCAAACCCCTTCTGAATTTCACCTTAAAGACCTCGTGGTGTTCTACTCTCCTGCAGATGTGATCAAACTAGAGCTACAAATAGAGAGCCCAATGGCAAAAGTGCACATGCTCTATTGTTCCAGCTATACAGATTGGTGGGGCTTGTTTAGGAGGAACAGGAGGAAAAGAGCCACTCGAGCATCCTTTTGCTGCTCTTTTGCTTTCTTCATTTGCTTTCATCCATCTTTAAGTCAATGTCATTTACAGCTGTTCATTTTAATGTGCAAATTGACAGAGCCTTGATCATTTGGAGATGCAATTGCAACTGTTCCCTTCTGCCTTTCTCATCGTCTTTCACTGACAAATCTCTGTGCATCTGACCAAGAGCTACGGCCTCTGCACCCCAGCCTCTTTGCTTAAGATGTAAACGGTGAAGAGTAAATGGCTTTCACCATTCATTCTTCTAGTTATTCACGCATATCAAATTCAGAAGTGTGCTTTATAAATAATTCTCTGCTATTGTGGCTTTTTCTCGTGTGACACTTCATGCCCTTACAGTGCATGTATACCACCTCTTTAGATGCATTGTATAGGTTTTTCTGTGTTTGATGTTTGAAGTTTCAAAGCCTTCCTTTTCTTTCTTTTTTTTTTTCCTGAGGTCCTTATCTCAAAGATCCAGCCCCTGCACCTTTGATAGATCTTGTTTGAATAGCTTCTGCAAAATCTTGTTAGTCCTTGAATGTTCTTGTCAGATGTCTGTATTATCTTTTTTTTTTCTTTCTAGAAAATCTTTCTGCCTTTTGCCAGACCTTTGTTAACTATAGCTCTGGTGGACATTCCTGCAGTCAGCATGCCAATTGCACGCTCCCTCAGAACTTGCGACATCTGTGGCATTGTGCTGTGTGATAAAACTGCACATTTTAGACTGGCCTTTTATTGTGGCCAGCCTAAGGCACACCAGTGCAATAATCATGCTGTCTAATCAGCATCTTGATATGCCACACCTGGATTATCTCAGCAAAGGAGAAGTGCTCACTAACACAGATTTAGACAGATTTGTGAACAATATTTGAGAGAAATAGGCCTTTTGTGTACATAGAAAAAGTCTTAGATCTTTGAGTTCAGCTCATGAAAAATGGAGGCAAAAACAAAAGTGTTGCGTTTATAATTTTGTTCAGTGTAGATAATGAGAAATGTTTTTTGACCACCAAATCAGTAATGAAAATTCAGGTTTGCCATCAGAGGAATACCTAACATTAAAAATGTATTAAAACAGAAAGTGTATTTATTTTAAATGGAAATAATATTTCAAAATAATATAGTTTATTTTTAATTAAATAATTGCAGCCTTCCAAAAGCAAAAAAAAAGTATTGTGTAAGAAAGTCTAAGAATTTAAGTTTAAGAAAGATAAAGAGAAATTTGATTCTCAGTGTAAAAAAAAGAAATGAAATAAATAACACAGTAGCACAATGTATCATTAAAGAAGTATTGCACTGAATTGTCTTTATCACAAGCAGATAAAATGTTTTTAATGTACTAAGTTAAAGTACACAATCTCTACTTTGTGTCCCTCAGGTGAATAATATTTTTTTGGCTGTTATTGTATATTTCCAGTTAGTTGACAAGGGGGGTATAAATAATTCATGTTTCTCTGAGGAGATGAGAGTGTTATTGCTTTTTGTCTTGTTTTGTTTTTCAAATCCTCTAACACTACAGATATGTACAGATTGTATATTTGATGTCAGAAAGCAAGCTTATGGTTTACAGGCTATTTTTGTATCCATTGCTTTGTGAATATTGTGAATATTGACAGAATCCACGGATCCACAATACTACATGACACTATGCGCTAGTTTGCTGATCATGTGACAGCTTTACATTTGTTCTTTATATAAGCTAATCTAACATCCATTTTACAGGCATCTTCCTATATTGTCATGCTAAAATGAACAGCAGGGCAGTGAGAGTTCAGAGCTGACAGTCATAGTCACAGTTTCATCCACAGGCATGTTTTTTTTGTTTTTTTTGTATTCTAAATCAAGAAAATGTCACCCATGGGAGGACCAAATATAAGACCAAATATAATCAAGTGTGCATATACAGTATGTACGCCCTCTGACGATGATGTAAATAGAATCTGCTCTCGTGTTGTTATGTTACAGAGTCAACAAACACCAGGTGTTCTTGATGGACAGGGGATCCAGCAGTGTTTGCCCAGCTTCCATTGAATATTGGCGAAATTGGATTCGGAGTGACAATTGAAGAGGGATCTGGGGGCTGGCAGTTTGGTCATTAATGACCTCTCCATAACAGGTGTCTCGCCTATCTGACAGAAAGGAGGAGGAGAAGGTACGGAATGTATTTACAGGTCTGTAGTGGAGAAACCACAGAGCACTTCTCAGGAGATGACACTGTCACTCAGTGTCATCCAAACTCATTTACTGTGTCATTTACTGTTGTCTCCAGGAGAGCTGAGACCGGGCTCTCAGTTGCGGTCAGGCTGGAAGATATCCTCAAGCTGATAAGATGTGTCAGGATGATGTTTTATTTTGGGGTTTTAGGCACAGTGTGAAACCATGTCCATGTTGTCAAGGACTGAACTTTTCTGGAGTTTGTGAAAAGCACAGCCTGCTTTCTCTTTTAGTTGTCATGTGATGTAGATACAATTAGCAATGCACAGTGTATTAGTCTCATATTGGTTGTTGTTCAATTTTAATTTTTTTTTATACTGGATACATTACCATTAAGATTTGTGTTTATTTATTTTTATTCCGTAAAGGCATATTAAATTAATCAAAAGTGACAGAAATGTCATGATTCAGTGGTCAAACGGTCCATTGTCCGGTTTGAATAGGTCCGATATAAAAGCTTACTGTACAACCGCAGCTGCACGGAGGTGTTGATGCCATGTGAACGCATCTCCACAACATTATGACAAAGTACTGAGAACTATTTTAAACAGTTTTGTTTTTATGGATTTTTCTTTTTTATATATATTTACGCTAAAACATAACAAGGATACTGGATGATTTTTAGCAATAAAAATTGTGTATGACACAAATGGCATTTATAGTCCGTATCTCATATTTCCTTAATGTCTTGTACCTTTAATAGTGTTAAATATGGTGTCACATGGATGGGAATATGCATGGAAGGTTAATAGTGTTAAATATGGTGAAAAACTAGGGGTTGCAAGCTCCATATATGGAGATTTCGGGGAGGAATCGGGGTGGAGATTTAGGTGATGAATATGTTGTGGTGATTGGGATTTTCGAAGTGTTTTTTTGACTAGGTTCTCGCATACAAAATCTAGCTTTTGTGCATACATACACTTTTAGGATGAAATCTACGGAGAGTTTTATAAATTAGACCCCTGGTGCCTAAATGCACTTGTAGTTTGTAATATAATTTTTTTTTTAGGCAAAACGGATTTTTAATATCAACTATTTATCAGTTATCTGCCATAATATGAAAATAGTTATCAGCTTATTGGTATTGTACAGAATTTTCATATTGATGCATCCCTGACAATTTGTGTGAACTGAAATCTGAGTGGAACATTCATTTCACAAAATAATACTGAAAATCAACCACAAGCCTGAACAAGAATCTACATTCATATTTTATGTCTAGGGGAGTAGATTTCTTTTCAAAAGGTTAATGTCAGTTAATGTAATCAGTCACATGCCCTTGCAAGTACATTGTGTGCTATTTGTTGTTTTCTAGTGTGCACTAAAGCAATTTCATCCATGCTGCTTTACTATGCTGCAGTAGTGAGTGTATTATGAAGCAGTGATCAGGAATGAAATGACAGAAATAATACCAGTCTGTTTTTCTGCAACTGCAGCCACTGCTATATAGCGTGTAGCAAACAGAGATGGATGCTTTTCAGTGGTAATGAAGCACTGATGCTGGCTGAATTAGAAGCATTTGATAGATGATGAAAGCCTTTGCATGCAGCACTCGATTTGGATGGCCTCAGTGAATGCTTTTAAAAATGACTGGTGGAGAAACCGATCACTTTAGTCCTGCTCATGACAGCAAACACTGTAATTACACAATACAGCACAAATGCACACAACATAATAAACAGGATTTAAAACCTTTCCCATATGTGCTGCATTATGATAGCATTTAATGTGATCTTTTCTGTTTTGACTAGAAATGAAAATGCACATCCATCCATCCATCCATTGTTCTAACTGTATATCATTCTATCATTCTATTTCATTCTATCCATCGTTTTATCCATCTTCCATCATTCTATCTGTGTATCATTCTATCATACATTCTATTTGTCGTTTTATCCATCATTCCATCGTTCTATCTATGTACTGTTCTATTTATCATTCTTATCATGATAGATAATAATATAGAATGATAAATAGAACAATACACACACACAAAAAAACCGATACATTGGTCATCAAGTGATGGATGGATAAAATGATGGATAAAGCAATAGATAGTTTTATCCACCATTTTATCAATCCATCCATCCATTGTTCTCTCTTGTAATTTATCCATTGTTTTATTCATCCATCCATGTAGGCCTATCGATCTGTGTATCATTCTATATATCATTCTATATCATCTTATTATCCATAATTTTATCCATCCATTCATCATTCTATCTACCATTTTATCCATTGTTTTATCAATCCATCCATCCATCGCTCTATCCATGTATTTTCTATCTGTGTATCATTCTATATCATTCTATTGTTTTATCCATCCATTGTTCTATGTACCATTCTATCTGTGTATCATTTTATATCATTCTGTCTATCATTTTATCCATCCATCAATCCATCCATCCATCTAAGCTTTTTTCTAGCCAGTATTCAGAGTTTATTGTGACAAACGTTCTAGTTATGAATTATTTGATTTTCAATTCATTTGAATTCTACTTCCATACATTTAAATTACAATACTGTGTCAGGTCAACCTCAATTCAAATGTAGGACTTCAAAAGGCATTTTAAATTCAATTCAGGAGAGATTTCAGGAGTGTTCAGGAAACCTATTTGAAAACATAGTTTTCATTTGGTGGCTCAGAAATTACACACTGCAACTTTTAGTAATAAAGTGCTTTCAAAACTGAAGTATTCATTCAGCCTCTCTCAAGCTGTTGAGTTGTTTATGCATATCATAATGAAGAGGTCCTTCAAAATGTGTCTAAAAATAGTGTGCTAGAACTGCCTTTTATCTAGAAAACTTGCATTGCAGATTAGCACACACTAGCCTTTTTACTACTTTGATTGAGTATTTAAAAAAAAAACCCTGGATTTGTAAAAGAACTGCATCCTTTAGAAGATTAAAGAATGGATTTGCAGACATCCTTGAAATACTGAGCCAAAAACTAAAGCTAAGGCATTAAAATGCACCTGTTTGTGAGGAAAAATTAAATATTTATTTGAAAAGCCACTCAGAAATCAGACAGAGCTGCCCCAGTTTACACAACTCAACTGAATATGATACAATTATAAAACTAATAGCAGAATCATCATATTCTTAAAGTCAAAGGTCATGCTAGAAACAAATCACTTGTGTTTAATTTAAAAGCATGGATTTTTTTTACTTATTTATAGCTAATAAACTAAGGACAAATATCAATAGAGTTCTGTCTCTTGCTGTTCTGTTACCACATAGTCCTTGATGTTGAATAAAATCCACTGAGAATACATCATTTACCTGAATTTCTAATTCAACTAGTGATATTTTTCCCTGTGCAAAAAATAGTATGATTTAAATTATTGACAAGGAGACGCATGAATGAAATGTTTGAATTTCTTCTCAAATGTGCTTACGCCAGAGGGTGTTTTTGCATCTAGGGTTCATGGTCTGAGACTAACTGCCAGAGCCGGGAAACAGGAGTGCAATTAGCACTTAAATTTTTTTATTAGGCCTATAAGGAATGCTAATTATAGAACTCTTGAAGTGGAAATTTCCAAATGAAAATCATTTGCCAGCTTTAAGTGGGTCAATTAGGGGAAAAAGATTGTAAGACTGCTCCAGTCAAGAAATTGCTTTTCAGAGTGAGTCCTGAATTAGCACTGAGAAATAGCTACTGACTGTGTATGTTATGCATAAACGGGGCTTACAGTACCTCTCTGACCTTTTCATTCTGTTTCAGCCGGTCCTGTGAATAACAAAAGAAGCCAGCTGCAATCCAAAGCCTCTTAAAGAGCTGAAAGCATAAACCATAAATCAGTCCTCTAATCTGACATAAGAAGAACAGCAGCTTTACACTGTTTATCACTTAATCAAAAAAAAAAAAAAAAAAAAAAAAAAAAAAAAAAAAAATATATATATATATATAATATATATATATATATATAGATATATATATATATATATATATATATATATATATATATTGGAACAATTGAAACAATTTTAATTCAGAACTTGCTAGTAAATTCTACAAATAATTATGTTAAATAATAAAGAATAATTAATTAATAAAAATAATAATAAAATAAAAATAATAATAAATAAAAAAGGCAAGTAACAGTGAATTAAACATGACATTTTGAAGTAGAGTGACAGAAACAGTAATTTCTTGTGAAACATACTCTAATAATACCCCCCCCCCCCACATAATAATTTCTTTAAAAAAATGTTATTCATTTATTTATTTTATTGGGCAGGTCTTACATAACAGTCATAATGTGGCCAAGGTGTGATTAGATTTTTTGAAATCAGTTTGCTTCATTGGTGTTTTTACGGCTGAAGCAATACATAAATAGTAATTATAGGCAAATTCGAGTGCAGTCATAAGCAATCTTAACCCTTTTTCATGAGCTGTTTTTCTGTTGAACACAAAAGTTCCACTTTCGTAGACTATCAATGAAATGGTACTGAGCTGCATTACATTTATATGGAAAAGAGGTACTTGGTGGTGTCTCTCTCTTCTTTGTATTCACACCCACATTTCATTTTTCCAATGAAGATCTAGAGCCACAATAATTTATCCATCATTGCTAGGGGAAAACAAACAACTATACCCTATAAACTGGAGTTGAAAAGTGTGGCACTAAAATAAGATTATAGGACTTCCTATCTCTGGGGGATGTATACATGTGCTTTAATATTCATGAGTGCATATTTATGTCTGCAAGTTTAAATAACACAGCGGCTCCAGCCTCCAGCCTGATCTGCCATGCATCTGCCATTATCCAGGGTCATTCCTCTTGTTTTATCATTTTGATTACTTCTGTGTTTTTTTGAATAATTCAGAAAGTTGAAGAGCTGGGGGCAGTGACATGGGAATGCGGAGTGTAGCCAGCAGATGACAGCCATATGAAGCAGATATAATGAAATGGGGTTTCCCGACTGATACCTATAGCCAATTCAGCGGACTATTTAGACCACACTTGAATGTGTCTGAATGTCTTTTCTTAAACATCAAAACCAAGTGGCACAAAACATTTTTCAAGCTTAAAATTTGTGATAATGACATTTAAAATTATGAAAAAAAAGATATACTGCTCAAATGAATATAAAAAACAGAAACGGAAAAGGGAATTTGTTTGATTTTGCATCCAATGCAGTGATATTCCAAGTGTTTTTATCAGTCCAAATATTTTTGGGAACACTTCATGCACCAGAAGGCTCAGTTAGACTTGTGTACAGAATATAAATCATGATCAGGCCTGCAGATGGGTTGATTAAAAGTTTGAGCTTTCTACTCAAATACATAAATATACTTTTTTTCAGTTATACTTAACTTTGTTGCATGCACCTTACAAATATTAGCTACATAATACAATGAGCTACAATAGCAACAACAGCCACTTTTGATTGCATAAAATTCCACAACTTAATTACATATTTTAATTAATAACATTCGTAGTTAATGCTGTAATATGGATGCTAAAGCATGGCCCAGTGTTATATAAGAAATACTATTTAATGAACAGCTACACATGTAGTGGCTTCATGCATTGCATTTAGCATGAAAATGTTCAAAGCATGAAAATTTCACAAGAGTCCATAAAGGGCTTCCATCAAAGCAGTAAAAAGCCCTGTTTACACAGCAGCTTCGTACTGAGTGATTGTACATATTTTCTGAGAAGAAATCTGTATAAGTGCTTTAGCAGGATTCTTTAGGTTTTTTAATATAGTCTGTGCCTCAATTTATTGAGTTGATTTAGTGTGTGTGTATACACACGCAGTTTCATTTCCCTTCTTTTTCCCTTTTAAAATGAGTTTATGCTAAAATGACTGCATTGTTGTCATTTCAACAATTCTGACTGCTGTCATTTAAAAAGTAATAAGATTTTTAGATGATTTAACTCTGCATAGCAGAAGTTTCTTTGAAAATAAAAACTGTGGGAACTTTGGTAACTGTACTGTACCATCGGCTACATTTGCACTATTTGCAATATCTCTGACCTTAGCTATGAAGTTGGCTTTTGATAAACAGTCTGTATCTTTTCCTCTGACCAAAGACATATGGAATATCAGATATGCATTTAAATGTTTTTTCAAACCCTTCTTTTTTTCCTTTCTGACTCAGGCAACAAATCTCTCCTTTGACATAATACAAGGATATCTGCGGTTAGGAGACGGGAGCAAGCTACCTAAAGCCCTGTAATAAATGGCTGTTGTTGTTCACGCTGACACCACAGGACCCAGGTGGCATGAAGCTGCCTGTTCTGTGTTTTAAATGAGTTACTTTTTTTATATTGACTACATACTCTTCCTGCAGTAAAGCTATTCAGATGTTCACATCACAATTAGGCATCAGGAGCGAATGCGTCATTAGCGTTCACTGTTAAATAATGCTATTCTAATATAACAATAATAACAAATCACACTGAAAAATGTATCTAGCCTTATGTTAAGTGCTCACTGTGTCAAGCACTAGAAAGTGAAAATGAGATCTCAAATGAACTTTAATGGCTAATATTGCCTTTGGGAGCAGAATCATATGCTTTTTGAGAGCCAATTATTCCGGCTTTTTATCTTAAAGACCTTAGATGCTAAAGCAATTTTGGGCTAGTAATTATGCAGAGCATGCTGAAATAACTTTATTTATACATCTGTATTGCTGTTTTTTGTAAAGGAGGTAAAAATGATGGTCACCATCAAGTTTTAAGAGAGAATTATACTATACACAGTAGATAATAATAGCAGTCTAATGCAGTCTCTGTGGAAGCACCATTTAAAAAGTAAAAGCTCAAGTGTTTTCTGATTAATGGTGCTATCTCCATTTTTTTTCCATGCTTGACTAAAGCCATTGAAGTCAATTAATTTTAAATGCAATGAATGCAGTCTGTTGAATGAAGACTGAGAATGCCATCACTTAGACAGCTGCTGGTCTTGATTTTGCAGTATATGATGATTACACATATATATATATATATATATATATATATATATATATATATATATATATATATATATATATATATATATATATATATATATTTGTAATTGGTATTTAAAGGGATAGTTTCCCCATAAGATAACTTTCTCTCATGTCATTTCAAACCTCTATGGCAAAAGATGTATTTTAAGATATAATTGGAACAGTTCTTTTGAATTTAGGTGCAATGAACGGGGTCTAAAGCTTTCATAGAAATATTCCATAAAACTTGTACACAATATTCCAGGCCTTCTGATGCCATATGGTAGTGTGATAAACAGCTCAAAAAAAGTTATTGTTTACTGAAAATCATAACATCTGCCCTTTGTGTGCAATGTGAAAGATTGTCAGTAAATATAGACATATATTTAAAATTTATATGATCATATGATATATGATTTCAGAGGATGTTGTTATTGTTAACTAAAAAAATAAATAAAAACTACAGTACAACTAAAACAAGTAGAATTGTTTTCGTTAATTAAAATAAAGCTGAAACAAAATAAAATACAAATATTAGATAAAACAAACATAATACTTAAGTTAAGCCTAAAGTTTTTCTTGAAGAGTAACTGAAATCAAATGTTAAAAATAGTACAAAAATGACTAAAACTCAAATAAAAAGCACATACAAATTATTGTCATGGAAAAGAGTCAATTGATTTTAGAGTCTACTAATGTCTACCACAATTGTTCAAATTTTCATGGAAAAATGTTTTTTATTTTTATTTTGGTGTGATATACTCTTTAAGACAACTTCGACAACAACAAAAAAAGCCTCTATACAGAAATCCGAAGTGTAAAGATCTTACATTATTTTATGGAGGCGGAATTAACTCCCACCCTTCTTATTCCTCTCATATTTATTTAGGATGTCAGTGTGTGTGAGACTGTGGTCAGGAGATGGATGCACCACGTGAAATAGCTCGCGCTGATGGATCAGTGCAAACATCTCTGTTGACAAGGATGAATGTGAATATAAAACCCACACATTACAATGAATCACTTCTGATATCTGAGCAGTGTAGTCTCCCTACTGAGACAGTTTGGTTATTTCAGGGTGATATTTGTATCAAAACAGATAAGCAAAAATTCCAGAAGAGATGAGCCGCGTCCTGCATGCTAAAATGTCCCCTGTGATGATTGCAATACAGGGATCAATGTTGACTGTTATTAGGATAATTAGTTTTTGTCAGAGACATGAACAGATACTTTGTGGGCCAATTATTCACCACCTGCCCATTTTATATATGCAAACACCTCAGATAGTCAATTAATTACAACTTTTTTTTCTTGTTGTACTACATAACCATTGTTTCAAAAGCATAAACCATATAACATTGTGTGAAGAGTGTGTGTGTGTGTGTGTGTGTGTGTGTGTGTGTGTGTGTGTGTGTGTGTGTGTGTGTGTGTGTGTGTGTGTTTTCATTTAACACTATTTTCTATTTTATTTTTTTACGTTCAAAAGTTTGGTATTTTTTTAAGATCTTTTATTATTTATTTAAAAGAAATTAATAATTTTATTTATCTAGGAATATTAAACTGATCAAAACTGACGGTAAAATACATTTGTAATTAAAACATTTCAAAGAGATGCTGTTCTTTTCAATCTTGATGGAAAAATATATGAGTTCCCACAAAAAATATTAAGCAGCACAACTGTTTTCAACATTGATAATAATAAGATTTTTGTTCTTGAGCTTCTAACAAATCAGCATATTAAAATGATTTCTGATTTTTGATGTGATTTTTGATACTGGAGTAATGACTGCTGAAAATTCAGCATTGCTATCACAGGTATAAATTGCATTTTTAATATATTAAAATAGAAAACAGTTATTTTAAATTGTAATAATATTTCACAGTATTACTGTCTTTACTCTATTTTTGATTAAATAAATGCAGCTTTCATTCAAAAACATTAAAACATTTTTTTTTACTGATGCCAGACATTTCAACTGTAATTTTTTTTTTTAATTTTTTTTACTTGATTGGCAAATTGGACGTAACTAAAAAATTCTGTTCATGAATCTTTAGTTTGTAAGAGTCATTTGTTCACAAATCAGACATTGTGACTCACTTTGTTTGTTGATGAATGCTTGCAGGACAGCCTCTGTGATGCATGCCAGTCTATTTTTGTAATGTCGTTAATTTCATATTTACCTGCCCCTAAATGTCACATAAAAGTGAGCAGACTGTGTTTTGGCTGTTTTATATGTCACTCACACGCCCCCTCATGCTGTATCTAAATACACAGTTCTTGGCCAGAATATGCACCAGATTTAATGCCAAATATCTTTGTCTGTCTTGTCTCAGACTGTTTTGTCATGCTGGGACTGAAAGAATACTGTGAGTTTGTGAGAGCTGCCAGCATGCAATAACAATTTCCAGAACTGCGAGTGTCTTAGCATATCATCATCTATACCTGTCTGGCCTCATACTGACATAGACCAATAGGGCACATCACATCCTCAGTCAGCTATGAGAAAGTATTTGCACCCAGCGGAGCACTCAATCACACCAGAACAGGCCTACTGACACCAAAGCTACCATAACTCTCCTTAAAACAAGAGGCTTTTACAACAGTCCTGCAGTCACGCTCGTCTAGGACTCCACTAAGATTCAGAGCATGTTCCCGCTCTCCACACCCGCACACCGATCAGTCTCTTGGCTAATGAGTCGCGGAGCTCTTGTGGCGCGATCGAGAACCCCAGCTATACCTCCACTCGTCTGCCGATCGCGAGAGGTGGAGGGGAGGGTCGGCTTCTCCCGGTCTGAAACACAGCCAAGTCTTTTCATTACAAAAAGTGGTCTGAGTTTCGGCTCTTAAGCCGACTCACTCAGTCATTTCTGTCCGCTGTAGAGCCATTACGATGATTGAGGTTAATTGCGTAAATATTTCAGGTGGCCCGACGCAATGCGTTTTGTCATTGCAGTATGGAGTCAATATAATATCACATATATACGCAAAAAAATAAAGTTTTGCAAAAGAAAATAAAGTTTTGCAAACAAAAATTAAAGTATTGAGGAAAATAATTTTGCTTTTTGCAAACAAAAATAAAGAATTGCAAAACATAAATGATACCGCGCGAAAGCAATGATTTTGCAATACATATTTTCCATGGTCATATCTACAATTTTATTTGCAACACTGATTTTATTTTGCGCGTCAGTCTAGTTTGAGCTTGCGCTGCATTTTTTCCTGTGCGCTTCATTTTTCTGCGCGTCTCGCTTTGTGGCGCTGTTTTGACGTGGGGGTGGAGTCAAGGGGCAGGGGCGTGTACAACATGCCTCCCTGGAAGTGACGTCATCGGCCCGAGACGCAGTTCACTGATCCAGGTACTGTCATGATGAGCAGATGCATGCGAGTGGATCGCTTCCTTTTATTCACTAGCATTAAAACATGCATGGTTTCGTTTTTACTTAACTACTTAGCAAACTTTATTGACAAATGTATATGTGTATTAGCAGCGTTTGCTCAAGTTAAAGAAGTTGTTACCATGCACATCTGTTGGTTTATTTCTCTCGATGGTGCACTCTTTTACTGGCATAAAGTTGGCTTGACGTTGGACGTTCGATATTCGCAAAGTCTAGGGACCGTCTCTAAAGTTACATGCGAAACTACTATACACTTCTCTAACGTCAATAGCATGCAAAGGAGAATGACTAACAGTCATGAAAACAAATGTTAACTGTTCATCCAGGTGTCAACTATAATGCACACCTTTTATATTTTTTGATAATTATTAAAATAAACTGTAAATCATATGTAAAATATTGCTACTTTTCATTACACTTTTCATTAAAGTGCACTTTAGAGGATGAATTTAACAATAACCCTATAATAATAAATACTAGAATTATAAATGAATAATTCGCTAGTTTCATTTGTAAATGAAAACACTAATTTAACAAAGAACGTTAAGTAGGTAAGCAATACACGAATTAAAAGGGGAAATAAGCATAACAATAAATATAAAAATATAGCCCTATTTAATATAATATTATTATCAATTATTATATACGGTTAGCCTATATGAATAAATGAATGATGCATTTATATAGCGTTTTATAATGTATTGTGGTACACCCAATTCGCTGTACGATCATGTGGGGGTCTCTCCTCAACCACCAGCAGTGTGCAGCATCCACTTGGATATATTATATATATATAATGATAAAAAAATAATAAAAGCCTTATATGCACATATATTACATAAAAAGACACGATCAACGGACTGTGGGATGGATAAAAAATATTTGATCAATCTCTGATAATCTCAGGTTGCTATGGTCACGCGGGTTTGTTTATGCATTAAACTCGTGGCAAAATTAAACCAAAAAAGATTCGAGCTTCATTTTTTTTTTTATCTTACAATGACAGTCATTTATTAATTTATGCCAGGAGTTATGTAAATGAAAAACGAAGTCGAGATCGATATAAAACTTGAGTCGTAGACCTCTTTAATGATGTACGTTATAGTTTATGAAGTGAATTGCATAATTTTACATTAAAACTAGCAGTAACTCTGAACTAATGTGAACAAAGAACGCTTCTGTGTGCTGGCGTCCTCCCACAGGTTCAGCAAACACTGTTAATACACATGCAGTTAACCAAATGAAACAATACACATTTTAATGCTATAAAAGTGTGTGACTGGCATAAAGTTGGCTTGACGTTGGACGTTCGATATTCGCAAATCTAGGGACCGTCTCTAAAGTTACATGTGAAACTACTATACACTTCTCTAACGTCAATAGCATGCAAGGAGAATGACTAACAGTCATGAAAACAACTGTTAACTGTTCATCCAGGTGTCAACTATAATGCACACACCTTTTATATTTTTTGATAATTATTAAAATAAACTGTAAATCAAATGTAAAATATTGCTACTTTTCATTACCGAATGGGCTCAAATTTAAAATATGCCATAATTTGACGCTCAATAGCATTTGAACAGAATGACTCACTTTCATAAAACATACTATAAAGTGTTCATCTAGGTGTCAACTATAATGCACACCATTCATATTTTTCATAATTATTCAAATTAACTGTAAATCATATGTAAAATATTGCTACTTTTCATTACCGAATGCACTTAAATACAAATTTAAAGCTCAATAGCATTTGAACAGAATGACTCACTTTCATAAAACATACTGTAAAGTGTTCATCTTCGTGTCAACTATAATGCACACCGTTCATATTTTTTCATAATTATTCAAATAAACTGTAAATCATATGTAAAATATTGCTATTTTTCATTTGAGCTTTTGAGCTTTAAATTAGTGTTTACATCCATTTGGTAATGAAAAGTAGCAATATTTTACATATGTGATTTACAGTTTATTTTAATAATTATCAAAAAATATAAAAGGTGTGCATTATAGTTGACACCTGGATGAACAGTTTAACAGTTGTTTTCATGACTGTTAGTCATTCTCCTTGCATGCTATTGACGTTAGAGAAGTGTATAGTAGTTTCGCATGTAACTTTAGAGACGGTCCCTAGATTTGCGAATATCGAACGTCCAACGTCAAGCCAACTTTATGCCAGTAAAAGAGTGCACATCGAGAGAAATAAACAATAGATGTGCATGGTAACAACTTCTTTAACTTGAGTTAACGCTGCTAATACACATATACATTTGTTAATAAAGTTAATAAAACGAAATCATGCATGTTTTAATGCTAGTGAATAAAAGGAAGCGATCCACTCGCATCTGCTCATCATGACAGTACCTGGATCAGTGAGCTGCGTCTCGGGCCGATGACGTCACTTCCAGGGAGGCATGTTGTACACGCCCCTGCCCCTTGACTCCACCCCCACGTCAAAACAGCGTCACAAAGCGAGACGCGCAGAAAAATGAAGCCCACAGGAAAAACTGCAGCGCAAGCTCAAACTAGACTGACACGCAAAATAAAATCAGTGTTGCAAATAAAATTGTAGATATGACCATGGAAAATATGTATTGCAAAATCATTGCTTTCGCGCGGTATCATTTATGTTTTGCAATTCTTTATTTTTGTTTGCAAAAAGCAAAATTATTTTCCTCAATACTTTAATTTTTGTTTGCAAAACTTTATTTTCCTTTGCAAAACTTTATTTTTTTGCGTATATATGTGATATTATATTGACTCCATATTGCAGCACCAAAATAGAAAATTACACGGAGCTTGTTTGTCTATTCCAGCAATAAAGAAGCTCTTTGTGGTGGCGCTGCCATGAATCTCGATTCGAACCCCCGCTTCTTGATTTGGAAGTGACATTCGCAATTTCTTTGGTGCAAGCTGAATGCGGCATTACTGAATCATTTTCCAAGTCGGCAATATGTCGTTGCTTGCCGGGAAGAATTCCAGCGGATTCTTGATCAGTGTGGCCGATTCATCACATTCCTGCTGTTCTCTTCAACAGAAACATAGATTACAACCTACAGCCTGTACATAAAGGAACCAGGTCAAGGACCAACATGATGGATGGGGTACATTTAAAACATAGTTTACAGCCACCCACTTCCAAGCTTTTTCAATGACAAACAAATCTTGAAGTCCCCTGATGGATATTCACTGCTTCTTAATTGATTAGCTGTTTCTCTCACCCGAACGGAGGAGGGCTAAATTAAAGAGTGGTTGTGTTTTCCTAACTGACACAGGCACTTTGTCAGTGAAAGGTTATTGGCTCCTCTCCCATCCTCATGACCTGCCAGCGCAATCCGACGGGGAGCCTCCGAATCCAACTTCTAATAATTTCTCCTTGGCAGTTTTAAGCAGGATCAGTGACCGAGCTGCTTGTGCGGAGGGGGCAGCTGGGAGCGAAGTCATTTAGATTCTGATCACACGCTGGATTTACCTCCCCCTGTGCAGCAACACAGATAACCGCTGCTTGTTTGTGCTGTTTGGGTAAATGGTATAGCCTATGTTTTGTCACATGCTTTGAAAAATAAGGAGACGCATTATAGAACACCTTTTTATTGATTTCCAGTTGTTGTTGAACTTGGTGGCAACTTGTTAGGCGTTTTGCTATTGTGAAGGAGTGTGGGCTAATAATATGAATACTGAAATCTATTTTTGACATTTTCATATTCATGTATACAGATCTCCACTTATATGATTTTATATTTAAACAATATAATTAGTCTTGTACTAAAATAACACTATGTTTATATATGTAGGTCTATGTGTATTTATGTGTGCACATATACTGTAAAAAAATTAGTGTATTTTTAACTGTAAAATATTGTAAAAATGCCACAGAAAAAAAATAACAACTGTTAATAGGTTAACAGTATGTTCCCGTACTATATACAGGGAAATGCTGAATTTACATTTACAGTAAAATGCTGTTAATTGTACAGTTTTTAGAAGTAAATAAAGAATAAAATATCAAATCATATAATTTAGACGAAAATGTAAACTGATATTTCCAGAATTTCCTGCATGACACTTCACATTTGAATTTAGTTTAAATAATCGTGTTTCTTAATAGTTTTTGTTATCAGTTATGTACATCCTGTTACATTATGTACATTCGGTTATATACATTGTTACATCCTCTGTTGTTAAATGAATGTTAAGTGCATTATTTAAGTGTCATGTGTCTTACCATGTTGGTGTTTTGTGTTTGCATAAATGACTTTGCATGAAATGTCTTTAATAATAATACAATAATATTCATCAAAAAATACTTTTAAATATTTGTAAATATTCAGCAAAATATTTTAAACATTGATAATAATAAAAAATGTTTTACCAAATACTGGAGTAATGGCTGCTGAAAATTCAGCTTTATATTTTAATATTATACGTCTTTTGTATATTTAAGTGGGCAACAGTTATTTTAAATTCTAATTATATTTAATTTTTACTTCATTTGCAGCCTTGGTTAGAATAAGAGACTTCTTTCAAACACATAAAAAAAAAAATCTTACCCCAGACCTTTGAATGGCAGTGCATGTGTATATCGTTTTATTTTTATTTTCTATAATATTTTTATGTGTTTGTGTGTGTGAGAGAGTATGCGTAAGAGAAACTCTTCTGGGTTGTTGCCAGCTGGTTGTTATGCTTAAGTGTTTCTCAGGTGAGCGACAGCTTTGTCAGTCCCATATGGCTCTGTTCAGTCCGATTCTGTCAGGAGTGCAAAAGAGCTGTGAATAGTTTTGCGGTACTTCTTGGCAGCTGTTCCTCTCATGTGGGAGTTGTCAGTGCCATACTATGCAGGTAATTAGGAAATAATATCAACCGTTCCAAATATGTTGGTTTAATATATTTATTGCTTGTGTTTTTTTTAACTAATATATTTATTTATTTAAAACCATTTTTATTTATTTTCTAGAAAAGATACAGTCTTAATAAATCTATATAAAATCCCAGCAGTACTTTTACATCCTTCTGCATTCAGCTATAGGTCATATATTCAAAGGTAACTGGACTTTTCTGGAAATCAACCAGGTCATCTGGCCTACTCGAAGAGAGTGGAAAAGAATGGCCGGCCACCTTTGCAGATCTCACCAGGGAGATGTCTGGCATAATTACACCCACCTGCCTCAACGCGCCACCCACAAACCCCTCCAAGTTGGCAGGAGAAAAAGTGGAAACCAAGGTCAAATAATACACAGCATTGTGGAAAGCTAGCTGATGAAAAGAAAAGGGCTCAGCATGGGGGCTCTGACTCACTCTGACAGAATAGAAAATTGCTTGTAATATGCCTCCAATCTGAGCTTCCTGGCGGTGAATCACATAAGAAGTTTTGTTCGTCATCCCTCGCAGCATCAATTAAGTGACTTTGAAAGATTTGGGCTGAATCGGATGATGGCCAAACCGCATTAAGGAATGATAGAAATGTAACTGTAGGTTTGATGGGGCCAGCTGCATTTTTAAATAATGGCCACCAAGGTCTTTCTGCTAAATGGCAAAAATGAATAAATAAAAACAAAATGCTGCTGACAGTAAAAGAGATCTGGCCAATTTGATTCTGTGGATATTGCTGCCGTAATTTTCGAAATGATAAAACTGGCATCTGTTTGGTTTGAAACAGCCTGCTAAATATTAGATCATCTGCAACTGAACAACTGTTGGGATTTAGACATGTTGTTTTTATTTATGCAATGATAGATTTAAAGATCACAGTTCTCTCAATCCACAGATGGTGAAGTAAATTTAACGTTAAAACCTGTTTCACACCGCATGCATGTTTATTTTGCTGGTCATAAACAGGTCACAACAAAACTGTGCTGGGTCGCAGGCTTTCGCCACTGAACTCAATCGTAGAATGTTTGATGAATATTCAGTAAATGTGACTGAATCTTAATGATTTTTAGCCGTTTGGTTTGAAATCATTCTCAGTTCAGTTTTCTGTTGTGATGCAGGAGATTCAGTAATTTTAAAGGAGTAGAAAATTAGCTGAAAATAGATCTTCTGCAGTGAATGGGTGCCGTCAAAATGAGAGTCCAAACATCACAATCATCCACAAGTAATCATACTCCAGTCCATCAGTTAACATCTTGTAAAGACATTTTAACTGTATACCATCGCTTCTGGCCAAAATATCAGTCCATAATTCATAACAATGCTTCCTCCAATGAATAACTCCATCCCCTGTTGTCCTCTTACATAAAAGTCCACTGACATAAGTGTTTTTGCTATTAAATGGTGCTTGATCAGTGCATATTTCTCTTCTGATTTTGACAAGATGACTTATTCATAAAAACAAAAAACAAAAAACAAAAAAACACTATTATGGATAGAGGACTCATATTTTAGCCAGAAACAACGGTTTTTGAAGTTAAAAACATCCTGATAGATTTGTTTACTATACAAACATGCAGCTTTACATTTCACAAGACATTAATTGATGGACTGGAGTCGTGTAGATTACTTGTGGATTATTGTAATGTTTTTATCAGACTCTTATTCTGACGGTACCCATTCACTGCAGAGGGTCCATTGGTGAGCAAGTGATGTAATACTACATTTCTCCTAAACTGTTCTGTTGAAAACAAAACAAAACAAAACAAACTCTACATTTTGGACCAGCCTGAGGGTAAATTTTGAGTTACTATTTTTGGGTGAACTATTTCTTTAATGCATTGCATCATTCAGTGTGAAACAGGCCTACAATGTAGAGAGTTCATAGAAATATGTTGTTCACAAATGCCCCTATGTCTCACTGAACTGCAGTAATATCAACAAAGTTAAGCTGTCAAGAAAGTGTTAGAACGTTTCTTCAATCACAGTTTGACTTAAAGGTACAGTGCCATTCTCTGAGCATTGAGTGCGTATTTGTGTGAGTGTGGAAATGAAACAGAGTAACCTTAGAATGACACTCTTTTCAGGGCACTGCTCTCCACTGAGGTCCACTGAGTGGCATGCATGCTCATCGCATCACTTCCTGCTCACTAGTTCATGTCAAACTATTTTGAAGGGGGCATTCGCCTTTCTGCTTCTGCTGCATTGAATCAGATATGTTTGAGTGATTCTTAAATGAAGGCCACTTTTAACTACTTCAGCTTTGTTTCGTCTACACGATTAAGGATACACAAGTCAGAATAATTGATCAACCATCTGATCTGGATACTGGATCCAGTACAATTTAAAATGTACAATTTAAAATGTGTAAATTTGTAATTCTAAAATTCTAAAATAAAATTATAGATAACACAAGTTTAAAATTATTATAATAAATCCTTTAAAACCTGATTTTTTTTCTGTGATACTATTTCATATCATAATTGCACAGTCACCTATTTATTAAGCAGTGGTGCTGTTTATTTAGTTTAAAACCTGTTTTCACTCAGGAATAAATCACAACCCAAAAATCATAACACCAATAAAGCCCATAGTCTATGAATATATATCAGTAATTCTGTGTTTATTAGTCATACGCTAAGCTCTCAATCTTTGTGTATGGATCTGCTTTTTCTAAATGGCTCTTGTGCAGCTGAGTGATTTTGAGAGGGCCAAGTGTATGTCAACAGCTGGATGATTCTTCCTAATGAGTAACAGCAGGTGCCCTCTATGTATGAAGAGAGGGACATCATAATATCAACAGCTTATGACAGTTAATCTTGCCATATAACCCAAATGGGTCTCACTGTTTGAGTTTAAGAGCTGTTCGTCCTATGATAAATAGGTTTAAAAAGTTTAAACATGAAGGTACACTCTCAGAAAAAAGGTACAAAAGCTGTATGAAAAAGTACACTTTCAAAAGATAGACCTTTGTACCTTTTTACCCCAAAAGGGTGCAAATTAGTAATTTGAAGGTACAGATTAGTACCTAAAGTGTACATATTAAACCTTTAAAAAAGGTACAGCCCCAGTGACAGCATTTGTACTTCTATTTCTGAAAGTTTAACATGGATTGATGTCTGTGATGATACTGATATTAATAATTTGGGGGAATATTGTTAGTTTAATGTTGGTTTAACGTATTGAAGTTCATTACCACCACATTAAAAAAAATAAAAAGTTATGATTTACCAAAGCGTGACTTTTTAGTGATATAAAATTTGAAATTATGACAGAAAGCTGAAACTATAAGATTCATAATTAATTATAAGAAATTCATACTCATGACATAAAAGGTCAAAATGAAGACAATTATTACATATGTGACCCTGGACCACAAAACCAGTCAATTTTTTTTAAATAATTGTGGCTTTGTATATTATAATTTCTAATTTATTTTTTATCTTATAATTTCAACTATTTAACTTTGTCCTGTCCTATCATAATTTGGGACTTGCACCATAATTTCAGCTATTTTTGTTTATTATTATGACTTAGTATCTCTTCATTTTGACTTTTTATGATTTACCAAAAAATGGGCTTCCTTAAACATGTCTTGTGTAGTTTCAAAATCTTTTTTTATTTTTTTATAGTGAATTTATCCAGCCATAACTCTTTCAGTTTGTCTTGTGCATACATTACCCATAGAGTAAATGTACCAAGTAGAGAGACATTTTACACATCCATCAACTTTTGAACAGTCTTTTCCTTTCTGTCAAAGTTGTGTCTGCAGTTGTGTCCACACTGTGAAAAATGGCACTGTCAGGATGAACAAAATGGGATGATTCCATTGTCCCCATCAGGAGATTTAATGGTTTTCTGTGACAAAGCTAAATGATGCTTCTCCACTCTCTCTCTGTCTGTGGGCACTCTGCAACCTTCCATACGCCTTCTGTAATGTGACACTATGTTGTTTGCATTACAACGGGTGTGGCTTGTATACACTTACAGTTGTTTGTAAGCATGCATGTTTTTCACCACATAATTATATTAACACAATGTGTAGGATGTGTAGATTTAATACGTTTGTCGTCTCAGGCAGCAATTCCTCCATACCACTTCTGCATATTAGTTGTTATAGGTAATTATCTTACTTCTTCATTTTGTTACTTAAAAAAGTGAATTGTAGTTTATTACAAAATTTGATTGCAGTTGTGTAATATTGTTTTTAATTAAAATTGCTGTAGTGTTTCAAAGAAGCACTCAGGCACTTTTAATAATAAAGTTTATTACTGAGGCAACTGTAAAAGTCACTGTCAACACTGAAAGGCACCAACAAAACAAGGACGTTAGCATAACTAAACCTGAGCTTTAACTAATATTTTAATTCTTTACTCAGCATTTTTCATTATTACGAAACTGAATAAATTGAACTTTAAATTTGAGTGTAAGGTAATACACAACTTCTCATAAAACCATTTAACATTTGATACACTTTGGATGATTAGTGTTCTAAGTGTAATTAATAAAACAGACAGACAGACAGACAGACAGACAGACAGACAGACAGACAGACAGATAGATAGACAGATAGATAGATAGATAGATAGATAGATAGATAGATAGATAGATAGATAGATAGATAGATAGATAGATAGATAGATAGATAGATAGATAGATAGATAGATAGACAGACAGATAAATACCCAAGTTCCCTAACCCTAAGTACAAATTTCAGACAAGTCTGTTTTTTTATCTGTTTGTAGGGCCTACACAAAAAAGGTGGTGTAGGTTTGTACAGAAATCACAAGCAATTATGAAGAAACAGCAGGGAACACATTGCAATGTAACATTTTAAAGTAGAAAGACTGAAATAGTATGTTCTTATAAAACAAATACCAATAATCTTTGTAATAACTTAGAAAAATCATTTTTACAGTGCATAAATCTTGCCACGTGATCAATAGAAGTTGTTTAGACAAACAACATTATTTATAGTTAAAAAGATTGATGTACATATATATATAATTCCTAATCCAGTTCCAAATGGCACACAAAACTAAAGCTAAAGTATTTAAATATATATACTTATGATATGATATCCAATTATTAAGAAAATGTAAATGTATATCTGACATTCTGCCATGAAAAAAGCCAGAAGCCTCCTGCCTATTAACTCATATATTATATGGTCTTTGTAACTGTAATCTTTGTCATTTGTAATCTTATCTTGCATTTTTTAGTATGATTCATATCTGTAAGATCACCCAGGATCGCTTTGACCCCTTAAGCGTAAACAACCTACCACACAGTAAAAAGACACAGTCCCCATTGGATTTGATTTGTTGTCTACTGCGGAACTGAAACACGCAACACTCACTCCCTTTTTTCTCTCTCTGAGACAGTTGTGGTTGTATGCTTTACTTAGGTGCCTTTGGGCACCTGTGCTTGATCTTCAGTGGTTCACTGAGAACTTGTTATGACTGCACTTTGTTCCCCTGCCACTCGTTTGGCACGTTTTCCCTCGGATGCCTCAAAACTTGCAGTAACGGTGGTGAAGGGTAAAACCTCTTCACAAGATTATCAATTCAAACCTATCCTATGCATTGTTACCGCTACCTCTCAAGCACTCTCTGAATTTAAATGAAGTTTCTAGGCAATTATTATTCATTGGATTACAGGACATTTAAACACCTTATTAGAATGTGCATAAAATCAGAGTTAAGGGAGACTGCGGAAGCTGTGTTATTTTACAGATTATGGAGCTGATTTGGCAATTGTTGCAGGTATTGTGGTTAGACGCGTCGGAGCATGGCGAACAATGCCCGATGATAACGTGCTGCTATTTCCATAACAATGACACATAAAAACATTCCTCCTGAGAAATCAGTTCATTTGTTCATCTCTCGCAGACTTGATGTACGTTACTGGTGTGTTTTTTTTTTTCTGAAATGAGGGAATGAAAGTATTGCTTAACAAACCATAGTAGCATAATAAATATCTGCAATGCAGTCCTGGCCATTTTAAAAAAAAAACTGCGGCTGAAGTCTTTTTACTTTTAAATTGCTAAACAGGGGAACAATATAGCTTTTAATTCTATAGGGTTTTAGGGAATATCTATGTTCTCTCTCTATATATACATAAGTCATAAAGATTTAAAAGCTCTATTGTTCATATATTTAATAATTTAAAAGTAAAAAGCCAATGATAGATAGATAGATAGATAGATAGATAGATAGATAGATAGATAGATAGATAGATAGATAGATAGATGCAATTTGTAAAAATGAACAAATTTAGATTTTGATGGCTGCAACACACTCCAAAAAAGTTGGGACAGAGGCAAAATAAAAGTGAAAAGAATATCCACGTTAAACTGTTTTGAAACAGTTCACAGTGAGCAGGTGAATTGGTAATAGGTCAAGGTATCATGTTTGGGTATAAGAGGAGCATCTCAGTCTTTGCAAGCAAAGACTTTGTGCCAAATTTCACGAGAGAAGTGTCAAACAAATCAAAAATCACAAAACAGTTGTTTGTTACAACATGTTTTATTTTTGCTTTATTTTGGTCTGCGAAAAAGATGTCTGAGAACTTTATTTATATTTTCAATTACATTACAGATGGATACAGATGATGACAGGGTTTCTGTCTTTGAATGATGAAGGATGAAGGAATGTATCTAATGGATTGCAGTCACTAAGTAAGTCCTGAGACATCATGTTAATATTATAATTCTATTTAAATTAGTACTATATTTTCCATTGGGAGAACAATCAGTTGCATGAAAAATTACTGGAATCATAAACTCCTAGTTTCCGTACTGACACATTCTTTAATGACAATTCTGTAAAATAGCGTCACATGTAATAATCGGGTTGTGTGTAGTACTAGTGACACTGAACTTTTGACTTTTGTCAGACAATTTATAAGGATAAGCTTTTTTTGTCCCTCCATGCCCTTCAAAATTGCTGTAATGTAAAAATATCACTTTATTGTGAAATCATTTCAAGGCTACAGTATGTCTGCACACAAGTGTGGGTTTCGGCCGTGTGTGATTGATGCTTTGTGCCCATTACAGTTCTGAGAAGATTACAAGTTAGTCATGGTCTACTGTTATAGCACCAAGGGCATGTACTGTAGCAGGACCAAATCCTTTTCCTAAGTCTTTTCCACTCCACAGAGATTATTTTCTTTTTCCAATGGAAACGTCCTTGTGCATATGCAGGAAATCTGCTGTAAATGTTATTAAAAACAGATGCGGATGAGAGCTTTAAATATTCCATTAGCATAATGATAGAACAGCATATGAATGTGCTATATGAGCCTGTTCTCTTTAAGATGCATAAGGCATGTTGGAAATGAAAGCCATTTCAATGCTAATGTCATGCAAAATCTTCGTTTCAGCCTTGATGAAAGGATGAAAATTCTTATATCGAGGGTCCATCTGTTCAATCAGAACAATTAGTTTATCTAAACTGACGTCACCTGGATGAGTTTGACCTGGGCCGATTAGATCTGGGAGGTCGGGAAGGTTGATGAAACAGCAAGATAGACACACAGAGAAAGACAGAAGCTTCATACGTCTTGATGAGCATAAGTGAGAAGTTTGCTTGCATGCAGCCATCTCTCTGGTTGTTTGTATGTGGGTTGAAAGTCTGTTTACATGCTTATTCACTTCATTGACTGCATCACTAGGTAGTTGATGCATAATGTGTTTAAGAATAATTTTCACTGTAAATGAATGTCAAAGGGAAAATGTATATTTTACCTGTTTTTCGACATTTTAAAATCACGATTTTGCCTAGTTTGTTTCACATGGCCCTGCTATGTGACAAAATAGTTGCTCTGTGTGTGTGTGTGTGTGTGTGTGTGTGTGTGTGTATGTGTGTGTATGTATATATATATATATATATATATATATATATATATATATATATATGTATACGTCAGATAGTGAGGTACCTATATTACCATTCAAGCTGATATTGATAAGCCAATAATCATTTTTGCTATGGCAATCAATCCTAAACTGCTTATTTTAAATTAAAAATAAAACACAGACTAAAATTTTGCAATTTTCAAATGCCCCAAGTGTAATATACATAACAGGGTAATATATAATATAACACTGTAATTGGATAATTATTGATTTTGAAACTTAACATATATATTCAATATCAAATGATGCAAATTGAAGCATTTTTTTTTAAACCCTATTGTCAATATGATTCGAATATATTGTGCATCCCTAATGTCAGGCAATATGAGGTTATAAAAACTGCATATATTGTAATAATTATAAAATAATTTTATTAACTTATTATTAAAATACAAATTTCAATTTAAAATATTAGAAATCTGTCTTAGTCTTCATAAAATTGTCAGTTTTGTTGAAAAAAATTACCCCTAACTGATAAAATCACTGAAATCTTTGTAAATTTATGGCCGTATTCATCAAACCTGTTTGTTCTGTACATACGCATGTGTTAGGGCAAGAGTCAGCCACACTGAACTTCAGCTACCATGAGAGAAGCACGTAGCCACATTTAAAAGACAGATTGCCTGCAGCTTCAAATGACACAGGGGAATGAACAGCAAGGCCTTTTACTGTTTGCTGCGCTCCGAGGGGGCTCAAAGCAATGATCAAGGAGAGGGAACAAAAATGTGATTAAAGACTGATGCAAGACAGATGCAGGCACCCTGTCTTCTAAAAAAAGGCAACAAATCGTCCTTTAAAAGTCCCTTTTATAAGAACCATTTTTGCCAAGTTAGTCCTAAGGTTTGGAAACAAAATATATTATGCTAGTTAAAGAAATAGTTAAACCAAAAATAAAAATAAAAAAAATCAGAAAATTTACTCACCCTCAGGCCATCCGAATTTGTTTCTTCATCGGAACAGATTTGGAGAATTTTAGCATTTCTTCACTTGCTCACCATTGGTCCTCTGCAGTGAATGGGTGCCGTCAGAATGAGAGTCCGAACAGTAAATAAAAACATCACAATAATCCACAATTAATTCACATGAGTCCAGTCTGTAGATTAACGTCTTGTGAAAATCCACTAACATATTTGTATTTGCATGTAAACAGTGCTTGATCTGTGCATATTTCTCTCCTGATTCAGACTATATGACTTTTTCACTGGAGAAAGCAGTATTATGGATAGGTGTTGAATTGTATTTAAAAATGTCTTGATTGATCTGTAAATTTACAAAAACACAGCTTTTCATTTCTCAAGATGTTAATTGATAGACTGGAGATAAGTAGATTACTTGTGGACTATTGTGATGTTTTTATCAGCTGTTTGGATTTTCATCCTGACGGCACCCATTCACTGCAGAGTATCCATTGGTGAGCAAGCGATGCTCGCATTGCTTAGTAAACGATGTAGTAGTAATTCAGGATGTTTCAGTCTCCCAGGCATCTGTTGGATTTTATTTTCCTCTGAATATCTTAGTAGCAAGTCTTTGAAACATTCAAGTGACTTAATGCTCTCAAACATCTTTTGTCACCACTTCTGAGAAGATGAAAAAAGACACCCGCTTGCATCATGAATTTTATTCATTGTGTTTTCACAACAGCAGTAAAACCTTGGGGGCCGGCCCCTCTCAATAATATCCGCACAAGTGAATAGCAGTCACAGGGTCTGACCGATGTCAAGAGAGTTTATGAAAATAAAAAAAGAAGACTTGAGCTCATTATGCCTCTTGTTCCTTTGCCCTAGGACAGCAGAAAAAGAACCTATTTGCTGCTGTGGAAAGATCAGCAAACATAATTCATGAAAAAATTGGATTTTTTTTGTCCATGGAATGAGGCTCATGAACACAACTGTGCGTGCAAACAAACACACACACAAGACATACACAACCACACACTACCATACACGTATCGATGTAGTGCATGTGTGCACCATATACTGCAGCAATCTACAAGATATGCACGTAAATAAAATTCTGTTTCATTTACACATTAATCTGTCACAGTTCTCCAGACAAGACACAATGACCTCAACACTAAGCCTGCAGGAAATCACAGTGGGGGCGCAATGGATTTCATTTATAATTCATACTGGGCGCACAGCATTATATTCTCCACAGCAGAGGCTTATAGAACCAACCTAAAGCCAAATCTGATATATTTCATTAAACCTTATATATGGCTCATTAATTATCCTTCTGTTAAGCTCACTGATACAGTATATATCTCTTTTCAGGAATCCTACGAGGCCAAAAAATGTCATGGGTGCCAAAGAAATTTGACAATTTATAGTTAAAGGTTTAAAGGGATAGTTCACACAGACATAGGGTGGCCATATGTGCTGTTTATACGGGACATGTCCTGGCCAGGATTTTTATATTGCCTAAAACATCCAAAGTAGTTTGACCAATAACATGCAGGTATTGTATATAATCAACAAATCGTGGCGCGTGAGAAGGTGAGATCTACAGAGAACGATTACAGCGATGCAAATAAGCGCACGTGTTTGTTTGTTCGCTGCGCACCGATCATTGAATAACAGCAAAGTAACGCGACAGCGAGTCGAAAGCATAAGGAGCCGTCTGCTCTGCACTCTGTAGCTCTCGTGAATGTCATGCAACGATCGATCTACAAAGTGCAAACAGCCAAAACCTGGATATTTTAGGCAATATAGAAATCCTTGCAAGGACGCGTCCCGTAAAAATGGCCCGTATTGTCACCCTACATAAATACTATAATAGTATATAAATCCAACTAAAATAACTCTGTAAATGATGACAGAATTTTCAATTTCAGATGAACTATCTCTTTAAGTGTGTGTGTGTTTTCTAGCATTAAAAACTTTCTTCCACCCCAGCTTAGTTGATTCATCCAAAAACTGTAAACAGTATGGCTATGGCACTATTAAACACCCCAACCAGTCCAGCATAGCAACACTGACTGAACCAGTGATGTAATTTTGGGGGTGTTACTATCATTTTTTTCAGGCCAATGACAGATGGGGGAGTGTTTGTTTAAAGTTACACACTCAGCTCTATGTAAACCTACTCAATGCTATTAAATTATGGACCAAACTCAAACAGTGAGAAATTTGATGCTGAATGATGCTAACCGATTGATCCTTTGCGTCTAGTTGAATAACTCAGCAGAAACAGCCCCCTGGTGGGATTCCTGTCACTAGCACTACAGTGACATTGTCTGAATTTGCAGCAGTTTGGCAATGTGCAAAAGAGTATTACACCAGTGCTTAATCCAGACACGTCTGGAGCATGCTGGCGGCATGCTAATCAGCTCTGGGAGGATTAGCATCAGGCTAGCACCATTCCGCAAGGCAAGTCTTGTCTAGTCCAGCTGAAAGCTTTAGTTCCATTCTGAAGGAATCTAGTGGGATGGGGACAGGCACAATTCGTTTGACTTTGATGTATGCTAAGTCTGTTTGCCATGTCATATTTTCTTGATCTTAAAGGTTTTTAAAAAATGTGTTTGTTATTCTACTACTCCACAACGTAGTATTACATTCTGCTTCCATCAGGGTTGTTATATCATAGATATGTTGAACTTAATATTTAGTTTTGTGGTATATAAATATGACTTTTTCAATACTTAATTCTTGAATAATAACATTGTCCTCAACCTTATCCTCAATGTTCACAATGTTTTTAATGATGTTAAATCAAGATAAATTTACTTGAGAAGCAAAATTACTTATATGTCTTGTTTTAGTATTGTCTTGTTTTCTGAAAGAATTAAGCAAGTTGATACAAAAATATTAATTCGAAGGTTACCCCATTTGTTCGTATTTTGTGTTTTAATTTTTTTTCTTTTTTTCATATAACAAGTCTTTATACTTACGTCAGTTTGCTTGTCAAAGTAAATGTATCTTGTTTTAAGAATGTTAAGATGTTTTACCAAAAAAGACAAAAATCATTTTTGCAGTGTCTATGGTTACAGACCACTAATAGGTTACATTTAGCCTAGAATTTATGATATCAGCTTTGTTAATGGTCTAAATTGTCCATACAAAGTAAAAAAAAAGTCACTGTGTAGTCATAAAATGTTGTTATTGTGGTTGACATGTCATAATCATCTACGGTACGTCGGATTAGTTCATAAGCAATTACATCTGTTGTTTATTAGGCCTCTTGTTGACTTGTAGTTGAAGTATGTAATTAAGCACTCAAGTTTCCTCCCAAAGGAGGGAGGAGAACTTATTTTGCCTCTGACTAGAGATGTTTTTGAGTCTCAAGTTCAAGTCTGCAATTGTCAAATTGCTTCCTTTTACAGACTGATCCACATACCGCCGTTAAAACATGACGATCTCGAAGCACACCAGCACATATGGCATTATTTCTGACCTCAATATGTGAGGAAAAAATGTATCAAAATATCTCCTGGGCATCATAGCTTGTAGCACTGAATCTTGATCGAGACAGACAGTCCTGTACTCTAGTTCTGGACCTATCATCTTGGGAGATACTCCTTTGGCAAGCCAGAATGGTTGCTGGCTCTGAGGGCCTGGTCCACAGTGCTGATGTATCCATCAATCAGCCGTTTCATATCTGGGGTGAAGGGGTCAAAGGTGGGCCGTCGCACACCTGAGCGCTTGAAGTGGCCATCCTTGTTGCACTCAGCACAGAGGAGCCGCTCTTCACTGACACTGGTATTGAGGAAGGTAGTGATGGATCGTAATGTGGGCACCAGTGACTCCTGCAACTCCTCATAGTGCACCACCAGAAGTTTCTTTCCATAACGCAGCCAGTCCAAAACGTGAGAAGCCCACCAGGAGGCATAACTACCCACAAATTCGGGCCACTCTAGAGGGAGGAGAAGTATAAAAGTATTTTAGGAAAAACGATGCATTAAGAGCCCAGGAGGAGGACTTCAGATCAGGAAGATCAGGGTAAATGGAACTTTTTTTTGTCCTCTGGGAAACATGTAAGTAGCCTCTGAAGGGCAGTACTAAATGAAAAAAATATAACATTTAGGCAAAATAAGAAAACATTTGAGCCTTCTGTAATAGTTGTATATGAGTCCCTCAGTTGTCTTCATGTACAGTCATTGTTGGAAAGGTTTAAAATACACAAAAATGCTGGGAAACCAAAGAATTTATGGGACCTGAAGGATTTTTCTGAAGAACAGCAGGCAGTTTAACTGTTCAGGACTAACAAGGGACTCACGAACAACTGTCACTAAACAAAAAACACAGCTGTGGATCATTCAGGTAACAACACAGTATGTAAACTTTTGAACGGGGTCATTTTTATAAATTCAATTATTATTTTCTCATGTGGACTGTGTCATGAAGGCCCTACACTGTATGTAAACAACTTTTATGTGAAATATCTTATTCAGGTCAGTCCTAAATTAACAACAACGTGAATTTTGTATGATCCCTCTTATTTTGGTAAAATAATTAACATTTAGCAGATTCTGCTAGGTGTATGTAAACTTTTGACTTCAACTGTATGAACATATGACATTCAACTGTAACATAAAAAAAATTCCAATATTGTGCGATAACCACTATGGTAGTGAAAGTAATTTCTCAGAGATTACAAAATTAATTGCACAAGCTTTTGAATGTTAATTAACTGGAAATAAATACTAACTAAAAATGAACTAAAACTAAAACTGAAAAATTAATAATTTAATTAAACCTAAATAGTAATGTTTAAAAAGAACAAAAAATAATGACAAAATTACCAAATTTACTAAAATAACTAAATTAATAATTTTTTATAAAAACTATACTAAAATAACACTAACATAAAGTGTCAGAGAAGAGCTTTACATATACTGTACTCGTAATACCTTTGCTCTTCCAGTGCTGATCAGAAGCGTAACCAAGATGCCCGGCGCACTTGCGGTTGAACTCAGCCATGAGTGAGCGGTAGGGGTTTCTTATCAACAGTATTGCTGAGTCATACATCTCTATATCCCGCTGGCCGCTCTCATGTGTCTTCACACAGATGGTTCTTCCACTCTTCCAGTAATCTTTCTCACCCTTGAAACCTGCACAGTTGGGAGGAGAAAAGGATTAGAATAAACATTCAACTGCATGTGGCAACCGCCCAGTGCCGCCTCTGAATTCAAACACATACGTTCCAAAAACTGCATCAAAAATGGTGTTAGTCCAGGCATGGGCTCCACGGCCCCCCTCAGGCAAATGTGTCAGGTTCTGTGATGGATTTGAAAAGGCACTCTGACTTTCAAGGCAGGTCAAGTTCTTTAATGATAGACAAAAAAAAAAAAAAAAAATCCTCAATAAAGTTTGGCATTTGAAAGAAAAGAGAAGGTCAGCTGTGCCCAAATGCACATTATCAAGTGATCTCAAAATCTGCATGGTAGGAGCTGAAGAAAAAGAAGAAAAATTTTGAGAAAATGCTTTGCTGTTTTTAATAAATCGTTCCAAAAGACTCACAAACTCTGGAGTTTCTGTTTAAATCAGTCCAAACTTCTTTAAAAAAGTTATATATACAGTATGTATATATAATGACATGATGTTATCATGGCAGATTAAACTTTGGTTAAATTCCCACTTTCCATTAGAGACATCAGCCTGTTAATATGCAAAAAGATAGCAATAATGATAAATTCATACCATCCAATTTCTGTGCAATAATATTTTTCAGAGTGGTTTGATTTGTGTCTGTCAAAGACAAGCAAGCTTTTAAAATGGTACGATTTATGATCACTGGAAGAGAGGTGCTACTGTTACCTCTATTGTAGAGGGTGCCATCAAAGTAGTAACTGCCTGTGTAGTAGCCTGTGGCGAGCTCGATCAGGTGCCTCACCCAGGTGTTCCCCGCACCAGGAAAACTGGACAGAGCCACCAGTGAGCTGGACTTCTCAGGTAGAAACTTCTTCTCTGTGCATCTGGAATCTGGACAATAAGAAATTTCCATCATTATTTGTTTGTTATATTATGTAAGGTAAGATATAACATTATGTTATTTTATTTTCAGGGAGGCTTTTATTTTGCATGTTTATTAAAAAGAAATCACATAAAATAATGACTCAAAGGGTTATCTAATAAAAATATAGAAATTGTCTAAATCCTTAGAAATAAATTTAAGAACTACATAATATTTTTTTTTTTTTTTTTTTTTTTTGAGTGTTGTTTTTTGATTTATTGAATGATTGATTTTTGGTTGTGTGTAGCACCTACAGCTCTGCATAGTCTTTCAAAGCATCCCATTGTTAGGTGAGAATGGCTGAAGTTTATTTTTAACATCAGTTGTTAACAATTTTCTTTCTTGTGTCAACATCTCCTATTGCAACAGGAAGGCGGGGGAATGACAGCTTGATAAAACCAATTAGCATAAAACCATGCTAGTTGATGGCAGGTGGTATTTGAGAAAACATTTGATAAATTTGGTTCATTAAATGATGACTGTTTATGTGTATTAAGATTGGTTCTTAAACGGGGTAACTGTTCCTTCAATTACAATACATTTAAGTCAGTAACATTTTTTTGGAAAGAAAAACAGTTGGTGGTTCCCATTGACTTCCATTGTATTTTTTTTTTCCCTACTATGGAAGTCAATGGCAACCATCAACTGTTTGGTTACCAGCATTCTTCAAAATATCTTCTTTTGTGTTCAACATAAGAAAGCAACTCATACAGGTTTGGAACAAAATGAGGGTGAGTAAATTACAGAATTTTCATTTTTGGGTGAACTATCCCTTTAAAACTGTTTTTAATATTTATAATAATAAGGCATATTTCTTGAGCACCAAATTAGCATATTAGAATGATTTCTGAAGGATCATGTGATATTGAAGATATTGAGTAATGGTTGCTAAAAATGTACACAAATATCTCCAACAGACACAAGCTGTTGGAGATATTTACTTTCAGTCTTGCTTATTATTTTTCATGCAGTCTCAGATATATGGGTACTTTATAGATATGCGGGTACCCTTAGGCTATTATTTGCTGTTGGAAAGTTTAACATTACCAGGCATACCTAAAAAGGTATTATTCACTTTTACATTCTTTCATAACTTCTAAAGAAAAATCTTGGAATTGAATGTGCAGGCCCCCTGTTTAATTCTAGCATACATCTTGAGGCTGAGCTCTATGTGAGAAAAATAAACTGCCCGTGTGGGGAAATGTGAACACAGAGGTAATTATTAAGATCAGTGAGGTTTCCACAGAGTCTTACCTTGAACAGGTGTCTGATAAACCTGGAGGAAGAGCTGACGAGAACCCTGGGTAAGCAGACTGCTGTTTTCAACAGCACAGAGCTCCTCTTTTACCGGCTCGTGAAGAGTGAAGCGAGGAGTGGCATAGCCACAGAAACAGTCAGGCTTCCTGACCAGAGCCAGAGGAAACTCCTGATAAGAGACCGTAAATATGTGTATGAATGACACCAAGAGCCGACCTCTACATCTCTCAATCCATACGTCAAATGACAACTATTTTGAGTTATCATTATCTGAAAACGTTCTCAAGCAGTGCAATTAGCTTCTCAGCCAAAAAATGAGGATGAATCAATTGACCATGTTGCAAGAGCGCAACAAAGCATGACCATCTAATAAATGCTGCGTAGAAGATTGATTACAGAGCAAATTTGTGCTCTCTGGGGACACATTAAAGTTTAAACAAGCAGATTGTGTTCAGAAGAGTGGGAAAATATATCAGGACTACAGCAGACCATATCCAATCCACATGAATCTAGTGTTGATACAGTCAGGATTGGAAAGTCAGACCTGATACATGCAGGTCTGGATGCACCACTGGGAGGTGAGGTTGGGCTGGATGGCATGAGCCAGGGAAGCTGCTGTTGTGTTGTCAGGTTTTTTGAAGCAGCCCCGGTAGCGCACGTTCCTGTCTGAAGGCAGAGGAGAATGGAGAACATTACTGATTGACAGGAGAAAAATAGTGTAGGAACAAGATTTTGTGCCAACACTCAGTTCATTGCTCTAAGGTTTGGAATGCTGCAGTGAATGTGTAATTAAGTATAAGAAGAAGAAGAAAAAACTCATAGACCTTCAAAGAAATATCAAACAGTTCAAGGAATCAGGCTGTATGGGTAATGAGTGAACTGCAAAGGAGCCACGTTTCACAGAAATAGGAAACTGCACTATCTAATATGAATAATTTTATAATTTTTTTCGTAGACCTTCAATTTGCTTTGGTTTTTTGTTTATTCCTTTTCATTTTGAGGGATGGATGTTTGTTTTTTTTGGTGGTTTTTTTTGTATGTAAGGGAATGAATTTGTTTGATGTTTTTTTTTGATTTGACTTTTTTTTTGAGTTCCCATGATAGCAGATGTACACAAATGTTAATATTAATAATATTATGTTTAGTTGGTATACTGTACACTACCATTCAAAAGTTTTTTGGATTATTTTAAAATAAGTCTTTTACACTCACCAAGGCTTCATTTATTTGATCAGAAAACAGTAATACTGTGAAATATTATTACAATTTAAATATAAATGTTTTCTATTTGAATACATTTTAAAATGCAGTTTATTCCTGTGATGGCAAAGCTGAATTTTCAGCTGCCATTCAGAAATCATTCGAATTTTCTGCTCAAGGAACATTTCTTATAATCAATGTTGAAAACAGATGCGCTGCTTAATATTTTTGTGGAAATCGTGATACTTTTTTTTCAGGATTCTCTGATGAATGATTAGAAAGTTCAGAAGGAAAGCATTTATTTGAAATGTTATCTTCATATTTTCCAAGTGTTATGTCTATATGTTATTCATTTTTATTTCAGTTTTAATTTTAGTACATTAAGTTTTGTTTCAGTTAACATTTATTTTATATAAAAAAAAAAAGATTTTAGTTACAGTTTTAGTTAACTAGAAGAACCCTGCCTAAATCAAACAATACCTTCCTGCATCATTAACGACAATAAATGTCTATATTGTATATAAATGTTTCCACAGCTTATATCCAACTAGAATTGATTCGACATAACTGAGCCTACAGCAAACAAGCCCCAAAACAGTTTCCCGTCATGGACAAACACCGTATGTTAGTGGATACTGTGATTTAAGAAGTTTGTATCTGCATTAGCGAGTGTGCTCAGGGCCTTCATGACACTTTGGCACCTCTGCAGGGTAAACAAGCACTCTGTAACCGAAACCCCGGGGCTTTTGTTTGCCTCTCCAAATAAATGAAGAGGCCCTGCAGACCGCCGTTTGCTTTTGAAGCAATCACATGATTCTTTGTGAGGGTCATAAATGAGACACAGCTGCATGAAAACATCAAACAAAGCACTATTAAAACAGAGTGCAGAGGAGCACCACAGGCCTCAGGTGAGCCTCTGAACTTCTTACTAAGACCGGAGCTAGACTGTTCAACTATAACAAAACAAGTCAGACCACGGTCACCGACACAGGTGTGGAAAAGCGATTCTTGCAGAATATTGTGCAAATAATATTTTCATACAAAAATAAGCTATGTATTATAGGCTGTAGACCTCTCTTAGATTTGTAGTCAATAATTACAAAATGTATTTATTCTTCAATTCTTTAATAATTTGGGGGAGTATGTATCTAAAATTATATATAAAAATACGAAGAATAAAAAAAGGTCATTGAAATATTTTAAATTGCAGTAATATTTTACAATATTACAGTTTTCACTGTATTCACTGAGCATAAGAGACTTTCAAAATATATTTTCCTACCCCAAACTTTTGAACAGTAATGTACATTCAATCTGTTTTTATTTAAATACATGGAGTCTGAGTAGATACTTTTATAAAATAAAGCTCAGTAAGCATTTTAAAGATTCTGTTTTCCCAATTCAGCCATACAATTTAAATTTTAGAAAAGGTAAAATTATCGGACTCCTTTTTTTTCTCAGGCTGAGGGGGAACTTTACTGTGTCACAACTCATTAAAGAGTGTCACTGAAAAAATGTAAAGCATTACAATTGCTCCCGGTGTCCCCTTCACATTTACAATTTTTAGCATATGTTAGCATAGCAATTAAAACAATCATTTACAGAACTCTTTATGGCTTTTCTGTTGCATTACATGAACATCTTAAAAACACCAGCCCAAACAATGCAAAAATCCCTCTTAACAAGACATTATTATCTGGTACAATGGATAGCATTTTCAATTTAGGCCACAAAACATATGGTCAGTGCTTAATAGCTGTGTCTGTGAGTGTTGTGCTGGGCCGAATCCAGTTGGCCTGAAACTGCAGAGGGACATTGGGTCAGAACACAAAGGTCCAACAGCATGTGGAAGAGACTGATGAAGAGACCCGTTTCAAACATATGGCCACATCAAAGCTCCACTGCCAGACAGTGGATTACCTGCAGAAGCAGCGCTGCTTTTATCCAGTATAAAAGTATTACAAACAAATGTTGTTGTTTTTTCATTCATGAAGATTTTTTTATTTAGTTTTATTTTAATTTTTACATTTATTTTATTTTATTTTACTTGCTTTGTTTTTGATTGCAAAGACCCAGAAATCAAGATTTTGAACTGTATTTAGATATTTCCCACATTTTGTAATAGAGCTGCAAAAACTGCATATAATGCTTTCATATTTACATTCATTCATCTGGTAGATGCTTATTTATAAAAAAGCATTACAAACACTTTTTTTATTAATTCATGGATAACTATTTTAACATTTATTTTATTATTATTATTTTATGGCTAGAAAATGACAGAAACCAGGATTTTATTTTATTTGATTACTTTTTTTATTTAATTATTTTACTTTATTTTATTTCTAGAAAATTACAAAGTCGCAGAAATCAAGATTGTAAACTATATATGTCCTAAATTTTGTAACAGGGCTGCAAAAAGTGCAGATCAGTGCATTCATATTCACTTTTATTTGTTTGGTAGACGCTTTTATCCAAAGCATAATTTAAAAGTTTTACTCTTATTCATGAAGAACAATTTTAATATTTTATTGCTTTATTTTATTGCTAGAAACTTACAGAAACCAGGATTTTATTCAGCATTTAAATGTATCAATAATTTTCCTTTTTAAAAGGCAAAAAAAATCCTGATATATGCGTTCTTATTTTCATTTATTCATTTGACATTCGCTTTCATCCAAAGAAATAAGGTTTCACACTTCTTTAATCTTTTTTTATTTCTTGACCTTCATTGTCAGCATTGTGCTCTACTAGTTAAGCTGCGTTTTTGTGCATGTTAACTGCAGAGGTGAGTTACTGCTTATCTGTGCCAGAAAGCATTATATTAGTTTTTAAGACTTGCATATGCATTTTTGCATGTTTATATGACTAATATTTATTATCTTTCAGAATGCTGTTTTGTATGCTTCCCAATGCATTACTAATGCCATGTGTGAATTGGTAAGAAGTTCTGCCCTGCAAAAAGGTAAACTTATTTCAACTCATTTCACTCACATCTCCGCTGGCCAGGAAGAACCTCCTCCACCTTGTAAATGGACAGACGGGACACACCTCCACAGATGGCGCCCTTCTCGCCTTTGCAGTCCAAGTTACACTCCTCCTCTTTCATCCTAGCGCTTGTGATGCGGTTTCCACAGTAACACTCAGACCCATATTCAAGGCCAGCGAACTGGTACCCACTGTGTGAAACAGAACATTCAAAATCTAATTATACTCACAAAATACCGGCCAGCGCGGATGAATAACATGAATATTTATAGCAATAACTCTTTAATTTCTTAATACAAAACAATACTACATTTGTCATTATTAAAGAAATATTCATGCAAATGTTAACTGTTTTCAAATGATGTAATGGTTTCTTTTTATAGTTTTCTAACAATTTAATAGGTGTAATATAATAACAGAGTATTGACTTGTATTTAAAGGCATGCAATTTTGTCTAAAAAAAGAAACAAACTATAAGCCATTCCTAGGTTTATTTTTTTCTCGTTTCAGAATCCCAACCACCTTGACTAAGCAACACTGACTCAACCAATGGCATCAGCTGTGGGTGGGGCTATCTGTTTGGACAGCCAATGGTAAACCATGTAAATGTTTAGTAAACCATTTCGAAAAAGTCAATATTTTGGCAACATCAAAGCTCCATGGCCAGACTATGAAAAAAAGTCTGTCCCCTGTTGTCCACCGACATATTTGATTAAAACTATTTTGGACTGTCACTTGTAAATGGTGCTTATTTCTGTATATATGGGAGAACTTGAGGTTAAAAAAATCTTGATTAATTTGTTTATACAATTATCGTTTCACAAGACATTACCTCATGGACTCGAGTCATGGGGATTACTAATGTTTAATCAGATATTTGAAGTCTCATTCTGACGGCACCCATTCACTATAGAGGATGCATTGGTGAGCAAGCAATGCTAAGTTTCTCTAAATCTGTTCTAATGAAAAAACAACTCAGCTGCATCTGGGATTCAGTAAATTTTCAGCAGATTTTCATTTTTGGGTAAACTGCATGTCAGTGCATTCTTTGGTTCACCCAGAAAAGCCCTTATACTTTTTTACACTCTTTAAAAGACAGACCCAGTAGGGATACTGCTAAAGTCAACCAGCATCTCCCTGTTCATATCTGGTTGTGAGCTCAAGGGGTTAACAGCTGGTGATTGGCCCACTTGCTGAGCCAAACATCTGTCTCACCATTTCCACACCCTGCGGTGCTAGCCTAAGCCACTTTGTAGTGGCAGCCGTTCTCAGGGTGCCATTGCGAACCACCTGGCCAGCTGTCTCACAGTAACGAGCCTGTCCAGGAAGGTCCTGCATTCCTCTCCATCTCATCTTTTCCAATAAATTGGGACCTGTACAGACTTTTGGTTCTGTGAGACTGACAGCAAACTGGTTAACAGTTAATCACAGTCATCTTCCTCCATCTCAAAGCTTTTGTCCTCTGGGCCTCTTGACTTTTTTTGAGATTGCAAAAAGGCGCAGCACGATTCCATTCAAGCATGTTGGTGTAGGGCTCAACAGGTATTAGCTTCAGCCCCTCTGCAAATTGTTTCTCTGATCCTCTGCTTGAAACGTGGCATTGGCACTGCCATGGCAACCCAGCCAGGGACATTCCCACTGTTAATCTGCGCTCTGAATTAATCGCTCAGTCTGAGCAGACATGTATCTGCAGACACAGAACAGGAGAAGATTTTCTCCCTGTCACCTATCTGTAGATGATAACACTGGGCTGGGATGTCAGATCCTTAGTATTAAGGAACACGTTTTCTTAGATATAAATATGTTCCATAAATGTGGGGTTCTGTTACTTATTTTTTATCAGCATTAGAGGTTGATCCCATATTTTTGAGGTGTTTACCTTTATATATTTGATAAACTATACTACTGATCAACTACATGTTTTATAAACTATACTAATCCTAAAAATACATTTTTTTTTTATTGAAAACTGATTTGACAAATCAAAAGTGGCAGTAAAGACTTGTATGTCAAAAAACTTAAAAACTTTCTGTTTATCACAAACATTAAGCAGCATAACTGTTTTCAGCATTGACCATAATGATAAATGTTTCTAGACCAGAAAATCTTCATATTCGAATGGTTTCTGAGGGATCATGTGATATTGAAAATTGGAGAAATGGATGCTGAAAATTTTGCTTTGCCATCACAGAAATAAATAACATTTCAAAAAATTATCAAATAGAAAACAGATTTTTAAAATTGTAATAAAATTACATATAATATTACTGATTTTACTGTATTTTTATACAAATAAATGCACCCTTAGTAAGCATAAGAGATTTCTTTAAAAAAAAAATATATATATTACTGACCCTGAAGTCTTAAATGGTATCTAATATAAAATTAACCTAGCATGAAAAGTAGCTTGTCAGATGTCTATATGCCACTTAAAATGGTATTTCTGGTCTTTGGTCTTGAGGTTTATTCAGGCTTTGCAACTCTGTTATCCATTCTGAATATTTTCTTTTTCCTTTTCTGTTTAATTTGATTATTATCAGTGTTTTCTAAATTACAAAATTACATAATTTTGTCAATAAGTATTTAATTTAACAAATTGTAACAGAATGACAAAAGTCTGAATGGCAAAATGTAATTTTAAATATTAAATGATATACTTATTCTGCCGATCAATATTATCAAAACATTTTCTTTGCCTGGTTGCACTGGTCATTTGAAATAAATGAAAAAAATATTTTTTAAGTTTGTTTGTTTGATCTTTGTACAGTTTATACAGAAAATCTCTCTAGCTCTAAAGCAAGAACATAATATTACCTTAAAGTTGTCAACCCTGTTAATTATATGATTTTCTTCTTCATAGGAAGTGACTATGTCAGCATGAACAAAAGATCATCTTTAGCACATGTTAGGTTTCATGTTTTCTAATGGACTATTTAGATTCCCCCTGAACATTGCAAATGTCATCCAAGTAATTAAATAAGCTCTGAAATGTTGGGGGTAATTACAGGAGGTCAGTCCGCCTCACACTTGTTCTCTGGTGGTCAATTATCCACCGGCCTAAGAACTTGAAAAAGTGTATACTCCATCATGGCAGATAGATGTTTCTCCTCCAGCATTAGCGGAGTCCAGGTCCAAAACTGCGCTCCATTAATTGGGCCTGATCCAGTTCCCAGCATGAGCTCAGCCAGCTGGCACAGGGATGCACACTGCATGTTCTTTTCCCTAAACACTGTTTCATTATTTCTTGATTTAAGATGAGCACAGAGGAGCCTCCAGGCAACAGATGTCCATCTGCTTTTGGTGGCTCCGTGATTAAAACAAAAGCTGTGAGTATTTGAGTATACTGTGGATTCATCACATACCTTTCCGTGCAGGTGTCCTGACACAAGGTGCTGGTCATTTTCCGGAAGTCATAAAACACCATCCCTTTGAGCGCCCGGTCTTTGGCGTCATCTAGAAAGCAGCCAATGTACGTGCCTGAGTGGAGAATAACAATCGCATCAGAAATTCAGAACGTGACCTTTTTCTGCACAAACAGATGGGAAGATTCCGCAGCACAGCTTGGAATCCAGATAATTGAGAAAATAAACCAATCATCATAAACAACCAATTAGTCATTCTGAAAAGCACACAGCTCATTTAGCACCGAGTTTCACCTTTGTGTCGGATTTTTCTTTTCGGAAGAACTTTCTCCACTCTGGATGCTTCCTGTTCGGACATGAGGCTGTGGAACCAGCGACGTCTCAGATACCGGATCTCCTGGTTTCGTGAGATCAGCCATTGTGGTCCAGCGTTGTCTTCGGATAAAACGTTTTGGGATCCCACCTCCGTTCCGGAGAGCCGAGCTCCCATTATTCCATAACTTGTCCGGAGGGCAGGTGCCTCCAGAGCCCTGGGAGGAGATGGCAAAGACGGCAATGGAAAGTAACTGCTCGTCCCACGCTGTGACACCACCAATCCATGTCTCTGCAGAAGGAGGACACTTCCAGCCATAATGTATGCAATACCGAGAAACAAGAAGAGCAGCTGAGTCCGTCGCAAGAAGCGCTGGAGCCTGTAGAAGGGCTTTGCCATGTTGCCCTCCTTCCAGGTAAGTGGTGAAAAATAGAGTATAGTATTTGATTTTGTGATTGTATTGTTCCAACAAAAAAAGGCAGAGACCTATTCCAGGTGCTTCATTCTCTAGCAAGCTCTACCAGTGATACCTTATTCACATTCTGTTTAAAAACTCTTTGAGCGCAAAATTCCTCCGGCAAAATGTCCCGCCGATTAAGTGAAAACTCAGCTGTGCTGTTACATCCCCTTGATGACAGAAGTTCTTGTGGCAGAATGTACTCGGAGCTCTTACGGCTCAAAGACTTCGGGGAACCTGATGGGAAAATAGAAAGCAGTTAGACGAAGCACATCTTTCACTTTTTTTATTCTCAGGGATAGACTGGAGTGCTAGAGACAAGAAAGAAATATAGAGAGTGTGTGTGGCAGTTATTCTGGTAGTATGTCTCCATTAAGAGGAGAGAGCAGGCCGTGCTGGCTGGAGAAGCATTACCTGTTTGTGCTCCTGTCTGACTTTATGAGTACACGGCAGATGTGAAAAGTCTAAGAGGGAACACTACAGATTCCTAATCGAGGTGCAGGCTATGGTAGGGCTCGGGGTCTGACAGTCCAAAAAGAAAGTGGAAACCAGTAGAGATTTTTAAAAGTCTGTGGGAAAATTGTTTCAGGGGAGCAGCATTTTGGCTACAAAAGCTTTTTTTTTTTTTTTTTTTTGGTAATACAATATTGAGCATTACTGTCAAAAGTTTGGGGTCACTTTTTTTTTTTGGACCAAAGGTTACAGTGATTACAATGTAAAAGATTTGTATTCATATAAAATATCTCTATTTCAAATAAATGCTGTTCTTTTAAATTTCTAATAAAACAAATTTATCATATTTTCCACAAAAAATATTAAGCAGCACAACTATTTTCAACACTGATAATAATCAGCATATATGAATGATTTCTGAAGGACACTGAAGACTGGAGTAATGACTGCTAAAAATTATCAAAGTTATCAAAGTATGTTATCAAAGAAATAAATAGCATTTTTAAAAATATTAAAATTCAAAACAGTTACATAAAGTAAACTGTTGATATATTTTTTATAAAAATATTTTTATCTTTATTTTTTTATCAAATAAATGCAGACTTATATGTACAGTAGTGAGAATAAAATACTATTTTCAAAAACATTAAAATATTTTACAGACCCAAAAACTTTCTTGAGATTTGAAAAGGCTGAAAATATTTTTTTCAAAGCTCAACAGATGAAAATTACTGACAGAAACTCTTTAGTCAATAAAGAATAAAGAATAATTTGCATACTGTCCCTTGTACAGTATGTCCTAGTTGAGTTCAGCTACAAATATGTTTGCCTGCCAAGACCGATAAAACATGCCATAAAATAACCATAACTGATTTTCATTTCAGCATTCTCAAGTGCACATTCATGTTTCTAATGTTTCTTTTTTCGCTTTCATTTTTTCTTTTTTGAAATCATGTAATATGTTTGTTAGCTGACTGACTGAAATGAAATCTGGTTTAGTACTGCTAATCTGAGCAGAGTAGTTTCTATAACTTGCAGCACTTTTTCCTTCTATTCACTTTAGACATTCCTGAAACTTTCAGCCCATTATTTCAGCTCCACTGAGAATCCTATTGTGTGGCAAAAACAAACCTTGTAACAAATCTAACTAACTCAGGGGTGGGCTGTCCCTTGCTTCCATTCATTCTTGCCAATCAAGCAAGTCTAGCTCTACAGAGACCACTGTGTGCCCCATGTATTCTCCTTGGCTATTTCATCTAGAATATATCTGGGCCCACAGAAGATGAAAACACAGACTGATTATGCATTAAACACATACAGTAATCACCACACCACACATTAATATCAATGTGGATTTGGTTTAATGTGTAAGACTTAAAAGAGAATAAAAACAGAATATCTAACCAATCTTAATCAAGCTGGTCTTAAAGTCAAATTTTACTTTCTTAACACAGGTTTCTGTTCTTACACAATAATCTAAAGGGGGAAAATGTTTTTGTAATGAAAATACATTTAGTTTTTCTTCTGAAATGGATTTCTTTTTCCATTGACCCCTTAGGCCACACAGGTTATTAGATACAGTATGACCAAATAGCCAAATTGCTATAGCATTGTTTTATCAAACTCATATTACAGAATGCCAAGTTTATGATGTAAGCAATTCCAGATGGATAAAAGTACCGCTCTACATTTTTTTTCTCATTAAATAAACTTTTTGTTGCAATTCACAATGATACATTCTATTTTTATTTATTCATTTTCAATCTCATTTTACAGCTTCAGACTTTGGGTAAAAATGTCACTATTCTGATAATGATTTTTATTAGAGATAAGTGGGCCAGTTGCAGCTTTCCATAAAAGCACAGCTTTGCTCACTGAACCCCTTTTGAGACCCCCAAACTCCATCTTTTTAGGCCTAGTGCTGGCAAAAGGCCTAGATTTGCATAAACGCTTGAGATGCAGGGGCGGGTGTCCTCGCCAGCACCAGAGGAAACCATAACTACGAGGCAGCTGAGAATGTCAATCAGCCTGAGGGCTCATTATTCTTCTAGCTATGAACAGTGAGTGACTGGCGTCTGGTAGTTTTTCCCCCTCTGCCAGTACATGGAGCAGCTTCTAACAAATCCATCCTTTACAAGACAGAGGATGCTTGCATAGTTGACAGAAATCAAAATTACGCCCACTGCTTCTGCCATTCTACACCTTTATTTATCTTATTTTCAAAATCAGTTTAAAAAAAAAAGATTCTAGTACTGCAAGGTCTGTTTAAAAAAAAAAAAATGATCATTTAACATGTCATATTCATCAGTTTTTCATTTTAATTATTTGCAACATCATGTTCTCATAAACCGTTTTCCCCCATGTATACATAATTCATAACTTTTGAATAATATATACAAATATGAAAAGCTGCTTACATGTATACGAAGCAGATTTACAGAGAGCTGACAGCATAGATTAAGGAACCGTTCACACAAGACGTAATTGTGTTCAACATCTAGAAAAAATTGAGCTAAACAAAGACATTTTTTAAAACTGTTTTTGTCAAAGCATGGCATCCTAAAAATGTGACGCTCATGGTGTAAAATGCTAAAAAACATCTTGACTTTTGTATTTTTGATAATGTCTCTTAAATAATCCTTTTTAAAAACATCTATTAATTTTCTTCTCAGCAAATACTGATATGGATCTTTCGCAAATTATTTTAAATTATGGAATCAATTCCACTAAAAAATTTAACTGATTGACAACCATAGTATAAAGGTATACACCCTAGATGAGTTCTTGTATACATAAATACATACATATCGAAAGAGGTTAAGCAACAAATATGTAGGGCTTTGTGTTTTTGTGTAGATTTTGTATATTTATATGGGCCTTTAGTGGGCACTTGATGTCAAATCCTACTGAAATAAATTATTATTTCTGTTTATCTTTCATCTCTGTATCAAGCAATCAAATACATATTTCATTTTGTAACATGAATAAAATCAAGGTACTACGACTAACTAGCTATTTTTCCTAACAGAGTAGAGTATTTATTTCATTTCACAGTTTGTTTGTGTATTTTTACTTTTTTTTACTCACTTTAAAATAAAAAAATAAAAAATACCTGTTCTATGAAATCATCTTGTACAAGCACTATGCCTTCACTGCTTTGAATACTCAACTATAATTTTCCACTATAGATTTATATTCAGTTGAAAATCACTTTTGAAAAATGAACCAGAAATGAGGCCACGGTGTATTTATGAGAGATGAGTTTCTTGTCATATTGGTAAACCGGAGAATTTGGCAGTAATCCTGAGCCTCTTCTTCTTCTTTTTTTTTTTTTTTTTTTTAAGAATATTATTCACTTTAAATAACTGTAATTAATGGAGCCAAAGGGAGGCGGCTCGATTAATTATAAGGATGGTCCGTTAATGAATGTTATAGCAGTGATATGCGTGGGACACATAATTCATCTTATTTTGTCTTCCTTTTCGCTCTGTTGTATGCTTGCTGGTAAATGGTATTGCATTTCACACAGAAACAAATGCATTTATGAATAATAATGCAGAGCCAAGGTCATTTCCATTTTCTATTCAGGGAATTCTGACAACTCCACGGTGCATTTCAAAGGGCATTAAATTTGAAAGCAAATGATATTCACCTTTATTTGATGTATAATTTATTAGTCTATTTTGCCGTTGCTCTCGTGGCATATGCTGCAAAACTCTTGAGTTGTAATAGCATGCCGCTGAGTCTTCATGGCTATCGCTGGACAGCAGCGAGCGGGTGCTGTAGGTCCAGACTGGTGCACTCATTTGTCTTCATCTGCTTTCCCAGCGTGTTATCATCTCACTTACAGCAGGGCAGCCACACTTCCATCTCAGTGGCTGATGGGACTGACCCTGGAGCTCAGATGCTGCCTGGATAGCTTTCTTTTCTCTCATCTAAGCATCTTGCCACCATCTCTGACCATCTGGCTGTTATGTGCTCCTCTTTAGTATCTCTGAATGAAGCATTTCAGTAAGAAATGTTTAAGCGAAGAAGGTTTCCACAGTCATAATCTTGCTTCTAAAGACTGTCACAGTGGGGCGGCAGACACATGACAGTTGGCCTGCTGTTCCCCTGGCCCGCAGTGACCCCAATCTGTCCTCCTTTAATATATATTTTCAAGGCCAAATCCAAGACATGAGGAAGGGAAAGCATTGTATATTAAACTAATTTCTTCTCATTACTAATGCACTGTAAAAAGTGGTCACATGCAATTGTTACCATGAGGAGCTGTTTCTAACCCTTAAATTTAGTTTCGCTAGTGTAACCTAATGTATTTTGTCTTGTAACCTGTAATATTTTGTCTTGAATGATTCATTTAATTTAGATGTTATTTAGAATTTAGATTCATTAATTCAAGTATATACTGTAGTGCGAATGAAATCTCCAAATTAGCTTGTAGCAGTATATGTTTCATATATTCTGTCATATATTCTTGGTAATAATCTTGCTTAGCATAGCATCACACCCCAGCCCAGGGTTGAATAATCTAATCAAAGAGATTTAAAGAGACATTTCCAGCAGTTCGCTGATTGGCAGCCTGTCAGCGAATTTAAAATAGTGTAAGCAAAGGTTCCAAGAGCGGTCATGAAAACTAATTAAGAGTTCACTTATCAAAATTGCATCTTATTTTGCACAATATTAGTTTAAAGGAAAGGAAAATAAACCAAAAATAAACAACATGTTATTTAGTAGAGTTCATTTCAAATCAAATAAATAATTCTGCCAACGTTTAGAAGAAGATGTGTCCATCTGATTTGAAATGCTCAACTTAAATTACTGAAAAATCAAGCTTAATGCTTAATCCAAATCCTCTGAAAAACAAAAGCGGAACCTCCAGCTGTGAACTGAACCGCAGGTGATTGTCAATCACCTTATTCACAGCCTACTCAAACTATTGATCATCCACTGCAGGGATTGATTTCACTGCAGTATCCAAAAGCTCCATATACGTAAACTGAACTGTTTATTTGTTCTTAATTTGGTCCGATTTTGCTTTTGAGCCAACTGAGCTTTTGGTTAAAACACAAATAGCCTTTTGCAATGACACACACAGACATATAAGTGTATTGTGGAGTCTGTATACTCGTTATTTTTGCGGATACATTTCAAACGTTATCCATTTCGCTGGTTCACATCCAGTATTTACTAGACACTTACAGAGGCAAGACAGGAAAGGAGATAAATTAGATGATGCACTAAAATTTAGTTAGGAATAGTCTGTCTTAGATTATTTATGCTTTGTGTTGCTTGAGGCACATTTACATTTGCAGATTTACAGCCAGGCCATTAACAAGGCACTATAACTAAAATTCGCTCAATAAATGCTGGCTGAAAAGATGGCGACTGCTGGCCCCTGGACACCGATTTATTGACCACTAAACTACAACGGATGCGTGCATGAAGTGGTGTAGCTGAAGTACTGACACCAGATCGCTTTAACACCCACAGACCACAGACAAGTAAGTGTGATCATTCTGTGGCCTCTTCTGGGAGACTGAAGCAAGTCCTGGCAAACTGCAACTCACACAAATGCATATACAGTAGTGCTCGCTGACACAAACTGACAAGACGGCAGCATTATTTCCATGTATTTTGCAGGAACTCATCACCATCAGCTGCAGAGGATGACACTGCATTCCAAGAAATGTAGCCCTTTCTTTCTTCAGTGTAATGTCTTGATTTTTTTTTTTTCAGCTGCTGCAGTAAGTAAATGTAGTGGTTTCTCATCACGAATCGACTGTGAAGTCTTTCATCTGTGCAGACTCAGCTGTCTGGTTCTGTACAATGAAATTTAACAAGCTGCATTATTACTATCCTTTCTCCTGCTTTTGTTAGGTCCTTATTCAACAGTAAAGGTAGTATAAGCCCGTGAAATGATTGCAGGAACACAAAAGAAGATATTTTGAGAAATGTCAGTTTTGTTGTGTGTTTTTTGTCCATACTTTGGAAATCAATGGTAACCAAAACTGATTGACTGTAGTCAACATTCTTCAAAATATATTCTTTCTGTTTTGCAGAAAAATGAAAACTCTGCTGATATAATGGTGAGTAAATGTTCCTTTTTTTGACAGAACTTTCCCATTTTTAGAGCAATAACCATCGTCTTAATCGATAAACACCCTTAGACCAGTTCAACTTGAATTGCTGTCGATCTTTTCTATGTAAATTGGGCTTATTATCAATTGTTTATTATTTACAATACTCAGCACTTTACATTTAATGCAATTATTGTTTCAGAAAGGCATTAAATACACTTTTACTGATCATGGAAGCAGTAATTTATCAAATGATGATCAGACAATGAAGAAGAGCCTTATAATATCAGAGTTCAATTGGCTTCCAAACCCCCTACATTTTGTTGACTGCCCAAGACTGAAATTACAACAAGGTTCAATGCCTTTTCAAAATATGCAAATAAATATTAACAGCCATGGCAAAAACAGTCCATTCTGTCTATTCAGAATGTTTCCGTCAGGCTTGTGGGACCACAGGAGACGGAAGGGAAATAAGACTGTCCCTGGCAAACTGTGCTAAGGCCAGAAAAAAATTCCAGAAGCACAATCAACCACCCTCCATGCATTCATTATTTAGAATAGGTTTTAGCGAGGCTGGAGAAACACTGCAGTCACCAGTGGTTGGTCAAACCATTGGAAATCTAAAGGGAAAAGGGTGGTCTGTACCAATCAAAAATAATATTATATTGGAAGGTATTTACATTAATTGAGACCTGCTTGAAGGCTGAATAATCACTTTTTGTCTGACTGCTTCAGTTAGCTTAGTCTTGCTGTAAATATTGTTCAGATACTTTACCTTGTAGCCAGATATGTAATCATATGCGGTGTGCCATTATTTTGATAGCATAATACTTTCATGCGCAAGTGACCATATTTTTATTTTATTTTTTTAAATAGGGATGAAAACTAATAAAGGGGACACTATGACGTACAGTACAAGCACACCGATGCAATGCAATCATGAAAGATTATGTATTCATACACAACTCTATGCACAGACACCTCTCTTGGAGATGAGGCGGTTTGCCCCATAGGTGGTAAATGTATGCTGCTGAAAGGTCAACCATGACAAAATGATCTTGATTAACCCTGTGAGACATGAAAGCTGAAGATGGACTCATTTACAGGCAGTCAGGAAAGATTCCATTTTCATGACCATAAAGAACTGATATAATGATGAAGGATGAGGGAGGAAAACCTTAATGAAATCTATGGCATCTGGGCGCACTCAAAAGACACATGTTAGTGCAGTTCATCAGATAACCGCAGCTCTTATGGACAAATCCTATCACTGGGCACATATGAATATATACACAACTTAAAAAAAGACATTTTATATTACAGTTATGTTTTGTCATTTCACAAAGATAAACACAAGGTAATCAATGTTGTATACTGACTGCATATTGTTTAAAAAACAGGTTTATTCATCTATCTACAGACCCAGGAATCCCCCATTTAGATTCTCAAATCAAAGCTAGATTTTCTCACTTGAAAACAATTCATTAATAACTGTAACAAACATTATTACTTTCTATAATGTATAATGGATTGTAAAAAGTTAAGAATTTTAAATATATACATTTTATTTATTTATTTACTTTTTATCTATGGACCCCTTAGAGTACCTGCACTGGCTCTATTTTTGTGAAACTGATCACTTCTGAGGGTTTGGTTTTAACCAATTACACTAAAACAGCCATTTCTGTGATTCTAAAACATTATTTGTACTTTTTATACTTTTTAGGACTATAGTGTACTTGTGTTTAGGTGTAATTTTGATGTTTTTTGATGTTTTAAGCACAAAGGAAAATCCTCGAAGCAGAAACAGCAGGTTCAGTCACTTGGACATCAGTCATCAACACTTGTTTGCATTATTTTTGACAAAACTCCCCTTGACTCGAACTGATATACTGGTGTATAAAAGTGACGCATTATATAATTCACGTAAACTTTCCAATGTATTTACACTGCATCTATAAAACATACTAGACTAAATGTGAAAACAATACTTTTGTTGGGGGGGGAAGCTTTTTATGCATTTATAATTTGTAAAATCATAAGAAATTCTCTTACCTTTCGCTACTACCCGACGGCAGTGAAGAATAACAATCTCGCAGCATATTAAATGTATTTCAGAGCTTGAGATTTCCTTGTGTTGAATATCTATTCATGAACATGAGCATCTCTTTCATCTCTGAGGCGAGCCGCGTCTCGCTTTCTCACTCTGTTTTGCTATTTTGCTCCACTTGATAATCCTCTTGCATTTTCTTATTTTGCATAGCTGTGAAACCACTATAACAGCGATAATCCTTATCTAAATCCGTTGCCGTGTTCCCTTTGCTGTGCAGCCCCACGTTTCTCTGTGAACGCACGTAAGAGCCCAGCTGTTTTTAAGTCGGACAGCGCTGCCCGTGTGCGCATGCGCCGAAAGAGAGCGAGGGACCAGACCACACCGGGAGGAGAGAGTTTGGGACCGGAGCATCAGTAGCACTTTCAAGGAATCCGTTACAAAAAATAACCTACCTGTAGGAGAGACCGAGGAGTGTGTAACACGGGGTGAGTTGTAACAAAACCGGTTTAACCAATTAAAAAGCTACGGGGTGACATCACTATTGTACATGAGCACCACCCTCCTCAGGTGACAGTGTCTAGCCTAAGTAAACATCAATCAATATCAAATATCAAAACACACAAACACTAATAAACATTGATTCTGAACCATTTCAACATCTGTGCCTGTCTAGAAAATGGAATATCAATGTACTATATTGTGTGTGTGTGTGTGTGTGTATATTTATAAAATAATATATATATATATATATATATATATATATATATATATATATATATATATATATATATATATATATATATATATATATATACACTGTATATAAATAAACATTTACAGGACATAAAAAAGTTTGTGAGATTTAGTCAGACAAGGGTTAATTTATAATGTTGTGTATCTGGAAATAAGCAATCTATGACATATTGTTTTTTTGTGTCTGTTTGCTAGTAAGAGATTGAAGGCTCTGGATGACATTTTGTTATAGTGTTATTATTTTATATAATTGAATATTAATTGTAATTCATTGGGTTATTCTTCAATAATTCCATGAGTTGCTACATTTCATACATCTTTGTTATTTATTTAAAGCTACAAGCTAATTAGGTAAAATCATTCCATTTGAATGCATAATGTTGCTATTAGGCTATGGCAAATATTTAATTCAGATATGAGTAATTAAATATTTATATGTTCATATACCTTTATACAAGGTAAATTATCTGTCTATATATCTATCTATCTATCTGTCTGTCTGTCTGTCTGTCTGTCTGTCTGCCTGCCGCCTGCCTGCCTGCCTGCCTGCCTGCCTGTCTATTTATCTATCTATCTATCTATACACAGATAAGTATTATAAACACATGCAGCATCATCCGGCACCTAAACTTATATCTATATATCAGACATCAGCTTGAAATAACAAAGCAGAGCCATAGCCACCGTAGACATTAAAGAGGAAAGTTTGTCCTCAGTCTGGAACATTTCATTATGCCCTTGTCTAACAGAGTATTTTTTCCCCTTCACAGTTAATGAGGCTCGAAATGTGATGCACTGATATAGATATGCTATATAATGAGAAGAAATCACTCTTTCAGATTCCATCCTGTCCTTTTCAAGTTGATTATCATATCATATCACTTCATATCAGATGAAGTTTAGGCTGTGCTCAATTTACAATCGTTAACATAAGTGTTGATAGTGCAATAAGCCCTCTCATCAGATTTATGATCTGTAGTTTGGAAATGTAAGTCACTGCATGCTTCTGAAGAAAGTACCAACATATTTATCAGCTCTAAAAAACACTGCTGCTTGTGTAGTGCCTCTGTAATACGCACAAGTGTACACAAATCCCACACACACACACTCATAAACCCACACATACGCAAAATAAATAAATAAATAATGAATGAATAAATAAACAGTGGCTGAGAGAAGGCGAGACAAGAAATAAATCTCAGGTTGTAAATTAATGATTATGGAAATCATGTGTCTGTGTAACTCCCACACAAATGCAAATACATGCATTAAACATATATTTCCAATTATATAATGAAAAAATATTAAATAAATAAATAAATAAATAAATGGCAGCCAAAAAAGAAGAAGGAATAGAAGGGAAAGAACTGTTGGTGTAATTTAATGACTGTATTTAAATGCAAAACAACGAAGACCTGTTTAATCCAGATCTGAAGATAGCAGCAATTAAGGAATAATTCACCCAAAAATGAAAATTTGCTGAAAAATTTTTTACTCACCCTAAGGCCATTCAAGATGTAAAGTTTGTTTTCATCAGAACAGATTCGGAGAAATGAATGGGTGCCGTCAGACTTTTAACACCTGATAAAAACATCACAATAATCCACAAGTAATGTTACAGTGTTTCCCACAAGATTTTGTGAGACTTGTGGCAGCTGGTGATGTCACATATTAATTAGCATATTTATGACAGTCCAACATCCAGCTGTGCAAGAAAACATGCAGTCAGTCTGAGATGTGATTAGTAAGGGAAACCGTCTTTCACTATTGCAAAATAGAGAAAAAAAAAAACATTTTACATTTAAGTAACTAATAGCTTCTTAACATTGTAGCTGTGAATCACTGTGAGTACAGTATACATCATAAATTTCATGAAATCTTAACCTGTTTAATCCCAAATTTTGTGTTGGTTTGCACGTTTTATTGCAGTGAACCATTTTATTCATCTATCGGGATCCTTAGGAATGTGATAAAAGATTTCCCCTTTGCTTTTTGGGACAATCGCGTATATATATATATATATATATATATATATATATATATATATATATATATATATATATCTATATATATATATCTATATTTTTTTTTTTTTTTATATATATATATATATATATTAGGGCTGTCAAACGATTAATTATATATAATCACATCCCAAAATAAAAGTTTGTTTACATATATATGTGTGTTATACTGTATATACATGCATATATATATATTTAAGAAGAATATGTTATGTTTATATATTAAATATATTTTATATAATATAAAATATAAGAATATAAATATATTAAATGTATATACATGTAAATATTTTCTAAATGTATAATTTATGTGTGTGTATTTATATATATACTAATAAATATACCCTGTACAAATACATATATTATGTAAACAAAACTTTTATTTTGGATGTGATTAATCGTGATTAATCATTTGACAGCCCCTAATATATATATATATATATATATATATATATATATAGCTACTGGCTATTTACAACGACAGCTAGGGTCGATTACGTTAGCTAACAACACAGTTGACATACCCTTTCAATGATGACATAGCAGGTTTATTCATAAAAAAATAAGGATTGTGTCCATTTGTACCCCTCCAGGCTTTTTTAGGATTTTAGTGACAAATTCTTCCAACTGAAGATGGCTAAGGTTTATCCAAAAACATTGCTAGGTTTGTCAGTATGTACCTTTGATGGAAAAAGTTGCTAAAAGGGTCTGAAAGTTGCTAAATGTAGTGCTAAAGTCGCACTCGTGTGTGTGAGACGCGGGAGCTGATGGCAGGGGGCAGTGGATAACTGTGGCGGTCGGTGTGTATATTTTGGGGTGGTGTATATATTTGGTGGTTGTTTTGGAAACACTGGTTTGATGTCGTTTGCCGCGTTGGATAAAGAGCTGACGATGCACACTTCAACCGGAAGCGGTGAGACCAGGTTAACAGAATACGGAAGTCTGTTGTGCATAACCCCTATTTACATCCAACCGAGCAAAACCAATAGAAGGCCAGCCTGCAACCATTAGCCGAAAAAGCGTAATGGCTAAAGCTAACACTTCCAGTCTGGCAGTACGTGGAAAGGAGACCAGAGGACGTTTTTTTAAATGGATGTTAATGGAGGAGAGGTTTCACTACGCTGAATAAACAGCTTTTTAGAGGAAATGTCTTATCATTTAATTAATCGAAAGCCTATCTGCTAATATTCTTCATGATTTTTTACTTTTAAATACTTTTGTATTCAACTATTTTTAGAGTTTACCACGAAAAGAAATGTTGTTTTATAAGAGAAGACACTGACTTTTGCGACAGGTGGGATTCAGCTTACGGCACTTCTCATTCATTCCTATGGTATCCATAAACGACGATTGAGTGTCGTGCAACTCTGACTAAAATTCAATGAGGTCAAGGCTGTAATGTGATTGGTTATTAAGGCATATGTGATCCGAGTTAGGTGATACGCTTTCTCCAATAGTAAGTAATACAGACCCTCTCATCTCCCTATAGTAAGACAATCTCTGCAACCGAGGTCAGAAAATACGGAAATTCGTAAAGTGGAATTTGAATTTTATCTTCCTGGGTGGGTCACAATTTACATGGGCGGGCTGCCCAGGTAGAGCTTATGTATGGGAAATACTGTGTAAGTAACCCACAAGCTGTGCAATAAATAAATCATTAATATACAAGAGTTTTTAACTTCAAACCAGTGCTTCAGGGCTAAAATACGATTCCTCTATCCATAATATTGCTTTATTCATTGAAAAAGTCATGTGAATCAGGAGAAAAATATGCACAGATCAAGCACCGTTTACAAGGGATTACAAGTGGATTTTAATGTGAGAAAACATGCTGGAGGAAGCATTTTTATGGATTATGGACTGGTTGGAAGGATTTGATTCTTACAAACATGCAGATTTTCACTTCATAAGATGTTTATTAATTGATTGGAGTTGCGTGGATTACTTGTGGATTTCTGTTGTTGTTTTTATCAGCTATTTGGACTCTCATTCTAATGGCACCCATTTACTGCAGAGGAACCATTGGTGAGCAAGTGATATAATGCTAAATTACTCTAATAAAGTGTGTTCCAATGAAGAAACAAACTCATCTACATCTTGGACGGCCTGAGGGTGATTATATATTCAGCACAAGTTCATTTTGAATGAACTATTCCTTTAACATAAACATTTAGCATATGCTGAAACCTCCCACGACAGCATTTAGATAGAAAACAAGATCCGATGCCTGGCCAGATGACTAATGTTATATACACTGGCAGCCTCTTTTGTCCCCCAGCACACATGCAAAGCAATTTAGAGGTCTTGAATTAAAGCCCCCTGAAATGAGAATGAAAGTGTTGCATGGGTTTCCTGTGCCTGTGCGTCCTCTGTGTTGTGACAGTGCTTGACTGGGTGTGGGAAGATAAATTATATGCAAATTGATCGAGACACTGATGAATGCAGTCTAATGCATGGAAAGTGGAACGGGTTGCCAAACGATGTTGAGTAGACTTTTTCTAACACCAGATATGTAAAGTGCGTTGTGGCCACTTGATTGCAAAATAGGTTTGTAAAACGAACATTACGCCATAACAATGTCTCTGAAGTCATTACCGCCTCCATTTGCATAGACTCAATTCATGTAAATTACACATGAGCAGATATATGACAGATGTACAATAACTAGACCACAATTATCTTATTATATTTGCAATGATAATTGGAGAGAGCCTAGATACTCATTCTCCTACCAAAGTGGGGTTAGAGCACCAGTACATTCATTGGTGCTAATTTAATTTTTCATAATAATTTTTCAAGACAAATGGTCTCTGCCTCAAATATAAAAGTCTGTTTCACACCAAGCAATAAGTGTATTAGCATTCAGAGGCCTGTTTGTGCTATCATTTACATTTTTATTAAGTTAAGATAAGCATTGCCATAAATCTCTTCATACCCATGATGCCTCTCTCAACCCTTTTGTTTAGCACATCATCACAGTTTCACAGTGTAAGGAAAGAATTGTTCATCGCTATTGTATGGTACGATACTCAAGGGATAGGCTTTTTTGTTTTGTATGTTCCACATTAAATAGAACATTATATGAGAGGATAAGCTTGTGATGGATTAATATTAATTAGAATGCTAACACCCACTGAAAGATAACGTGATTTTTGATATTTTTATCAAAAGAGGCAATTTAGATAATAGCCACACAGGAGAATAAGATACTGATAACTGAACTTAATGGACTTTATAACCCTTATTATTAATCGCTTTTGTAATAAAGTGTCTGCCTTGATGAAGTTTTAAAGGTGAGTTTTAGGTAATTAATCATTAAATGGATGTTTCTGTGACTGCCAAACGTCTCTATCATTTTTCCACATGTATTGTGCTTTCTTTGGCCTCTTCTATTGGTTCACATCAGTACAAAAGGGACTTTGTCCATGTGCAAATCCAAGCCAAACATTAACACGGCCTTCTGATTATCAAGGTATTTGCAAATCCATTTAGTTCTGCCATTTCCCTCAGTTCCAGTGCTGAACTGAAAGGAGAGTGAAACATGATTACTGGCATAGACACAGTCTCCCTAGTAAACACAGCTTCATTTTCATAATATTCTCGTCAAACAACAACTCCATCCACCAAGGTTTTGTAAGTACATTTTCTGATGGCCTGTGCACATTCCATATGAAACTGGGTAGACACCATTACAGGCAATATAATCTCATTCTCTGCCTGTTTTTGATACTCATTCTGTATTTTTATTGCATTTCATTATTAATACATGTTCTCATTTATCTGTTAATATTCTGTTCATAAAAAATAATGTATTATTTAATCCTGTGTCCCAGTCTAAGTCTAGACTATATAACTTATCTTCTGAATTTATTGAATTTCATCATTTTAACTAAATTCTGAACATTGTAATGCTCTCTTGCTTTATTGCCCATCCCTATCTATCTTGTCATGATTTGTTGATAGCAGCTTTTATTATTGATTTCCCTTCATTTCTGCTGTGGGATTTTAAATATATACTGTCTTCTATTTTTAGTGCTATTTCCTTCTATTTCAATATGAGCAGGCTTCCAACAGAAATGCACGTATTCCCAATCTTTTTAATTTTATAAGGCTAGTATTCATATCTGTCATTTCTATCTGTTTACTTGACTGGATGCTACACAATGATGCAGCAGAATCTGAACATATTAGTTTCCTAGGCTTAAACTCTTACAGTATACAAGGCTATGGCAATAAGTTCTGTATTCTATAAAATATTGGGGATTCTTGTAATAATCCTTGTTTAATTCTGAAATATAGAAACTCAATCATATATGTGTTTGTTTGTTTTTTGTATCTTTTGATCTAACTGTAAAAAATGGGTAACTGAAGTGTTATATGTTATTGTCTTCTCTTTGATTTACAAGTTAATTTTAAGATTATTTATTTGTGGCCACAAATAGTTGTTCTTCAGTGAATTAATGTTTTTTTTTTAATGTTGTTTAATGTTTTTTCAGGTTTGGTTCAGTGAATATTTGAATGACTCATTCATAAAGCCAGCCACTTATTTTTTTATATATAAAAAAAAAGAAATAGTGACTGAATCTCCATTAAATTATAGGCATGTGCGCACTAGACAGTTTCATCTTTGTCCAGTGTCTGCACTATTTCTCTGCATAACTCATGGTCAGTAAAAATATCTTTTAAAAAAGAGTAGTGAGTATCTACCCCCTCACATAAGTTTGATGTGTTATTTATCTTTCTCTTCTGTTTCTTTTACACCCAAGCCAGTGTTGGCACCAACTTGTGGACCAGCCTTGTGGACCAACTTATTATTGCAAAACATACAAGGCACATTTGTGAGCTGATTGTACAGGGAAAATTGAAAAGAAGTATAATGCCATATAAGCAGAGTGATACAAACAGTGAAAGGTACCATCCTGTGTAAGAAACGCCACTCAGCCAATCCAGTTGGAGTATCCGAACTAATGGTTCAATCTCGGCAATACATTTGTTTGTATTTATTTGTGAAATTTACAATTTTCTGTTTTAAAAATAGTTTCTACACCAATTGTTTTTTTTTTTCTCAGTGTGTTACAAAAAATAGTTCAGACCAAATGTCATATATCAATGGATGTTTGATATTTCGGTTACATTCAACACTTAAGAATAAATTTCTAGTTGAGACTGCAAGATAATACACAGACTTTTTTTTTGAGGACACTCTTTTGTACTGTGCAGACCAGTGACATGTTTGTTCTGAGCTGAGAGAAATAGACTTTTGATGGAGCTGTGTGATGTATGACTGAAAGAGAGCGGCGCCGCTCAATTCCGTCTGGGTTTGCCGTGCATCCACATGGCCAGTCTTCGGGACCCTGCTTCTGTCAGTCAGTGGACCCCTATCTCCCTTCAACACCTTCCAATCACAATAGCCCTGGGAGGCAAAGAAAGAGCACAGTCCAAACAACAGACCCAAACCTTTTCAGAAATACTTCAATCCCATCGGGCATGATTTCAGCAAATCTGTTTCAATGAGCAGCTATGATGTATTCCATAAGAAAAAAATTGCACACGAGGGAGAAGAAACCAAGCTGCCATAGATATGATACATGTGTTCATCAAAACCTCTCACAGCCTTAGAGTGCAGTTAATCTGGGATTAGGTGGGACAAAGCCTAGAGTCAATTGCCATTCGCTCTTTAAGTGTCAGGACCCCATCATGACTGAAATTCCCACCCTGTGGCTTTGAGAGGGAGGGTGTCGTGTTTTAATAGCTTTTGCTTGGTGGGTTATTCACACAGGTGCTTTGACTGATGTGTGACAGGAGTGATGAGAAGAGGGAGTCTGTCTATATTGATCTGCCACCTTTTGTGACAGATCATGGAAGAGTGATGGCATTTTGTATGACTAGATGTTTTTCGAAATCTTGTGGCTTTGAGTGGTTCAGGTCATTTATTATATTCCGCACAAACAAGGTCGAGACTCAGTTTTTTAACGTCAACTTGAAGCTCATTTTATTTTTGTAATCTGATATATTTGAAATGGGATGTTCGATATGAGAATAATATACAATGTCAGTTGATCAAATGACACTGATGACATCAGCTAAAAAGGAAAGTTGCTTCAAAAGACAATAATATTCAGTAATATTATTAATTTAATTGACATCAGATGAGAACAAAATTTTAACTGAACTCAGTTGAATAATGGCACCAACATTGCTACATCAACAACTATTGAACTAAACTGAAAGAACATTTAAATATCACGATGAATAATAGCACAGTTGCTTTCTTTAGAGCTGGTTTACAGCGAAAATTGAAATTGTTTCATAATTGATGAATTTTAAAACATTAAAACTGTTATTTTTCTGTTTATTAAACTACTTTGAAACAATCTTTATTTATTATGTAAAGTGTTATATAAACTAATGTGAAAATAGGACCAGAAATGTTTGGGAAACCTATATGGATAAACATAAAAAAGTTACAAATAAATAAATAGATACAAAATAAATAAAAATATATATATTCCTATATATTATATATATATATATATATATTATATATATATATATATATATATATACATACTGTATATATATATATATGCTGTCAAATGTCAAATTAATCGCAATTAATTGCATCCAAAATAAAAGTTTTTTTTTTACATGTATATACATTTATATATATATTATATTATATTTTATATTATATAAAAATATATTTAGTATATAAAACATAGCATATTTTTTCTTAAATATATACATGCAAGTGTTGGTATTTATATATACATAATAACTATACACAGTACACACTCATATTTTGGATGAAATTAATCACGATTAATCATTAAAAATGATAAAGTTTAAAAAAATAATAATGTTCACAGTCTGTGTAAAACATTTATTTTAGGCCTAAAACATTAAGAAGCTAATGTTCACATTTTGTTTTCTGACTTCGTTGACTCTAAATTGTGGATTGGATTCTGTGACATTTGTGCATTATTAATATCATGCAGGTTTGTGCTCAGTAATGAAGTAAATTTTTGATACCGGAATATTTTATGTGCATGTTTTTAAATTCTAATTTAGACTGATTTAGATTTGAGTGCATAGCTGTTTTGCTCATAAAATTATATTATATGACATTTTCACTTAATTATATATTGTTTTATTTATATATTTACTTCTTATGCAAATTCTCTTCCAGTGTAGTTCATGCAGCAGTGAAGTGTATTTCTGGCTTTAGCATGCCTCTTATTTGAGTTGCCCCTTTGAAATCAGATGCTGACTGTAAATTGTTCTAATGATGTGCACCATCCCTCAGGTGCTTCTCCAGTCTCGCTCCTCACATCCGTTCTGATGGCCCTGTTTTTCCCCCTCTCCTCCTTCTCTTCCTCTCATCTCCTCCTTTGTGCTTTTCGGTGTCAGCGGAGTGTGGGCTAACAGTGGAACAGGGCTTTTGATGTACAAAGAGCTATGTTTTCCGCTACAATAAAGATGGAGGAACACACCCACTCCTTTATGCACAAGGCTGGGCTCGAGACTGACAGCTACGGATCAGAAGTGGGAGGTGTCAGAAAACATGAATGCATTCTGTTGTCTGTATCATCTGCATGGACATCTTTTCTCTCTTTATTCTTCAAGTGATGTGAGAATAACTTTGAACTTCATAGGAGCAATTGTTGAATTACAGATGATTGGCCCCTGGTATTAAGAAATAATGTGCATTGTCTTTCTGCTGAATGTTAGCACTTAACGAAAGGCTGATGTGGGTCTTATGTAATTCATAAGTGGGCCAATAAATACTGAATTCATATGATAAAGCAGTGCTTATAAAATGTTCATTCTAATTCATTCTGATCTGTGAGACGGCAGGCTTATCATTGGCTATTTTTGAGCTTCATTTGACATGTTTTTATCAAACAGTCAGATCTGTTAAAGCAGCCTATTCTCATTAGTCATTATTATTTTTTTTTAAGTAGGTTTGAATATAAGCTACAATTAACAATTTGGATGTATTAACAGCATCTAAAACACTACCTATCTGGGTTTTAATGGTTCGCTTGTTTCATGCATATGCATTAATCTTGAAATATTAATTTTGAATCGTGAATTGTTTGTTTCGGGCAAGAATCAATTTAAAATGCTAAAAATGGAATGAATCGCAATTCTGTAAATTATCATTCAGTGTATTAATTCCATAAATTTTTACCCAAATGATTTGTTTATGTCTCTAAAGTTAATAATTGTTTACATTTTAGATGCTGTCCATTTATTAGTACTGTACATGACAGTTATTATATGAAAATGTGTTTTAAGCCCGTTCCTTAACACTCCTTCTGTCTGCCATTTATTAGACAAGTAGTCCCATTCAAAACATTGATTGAGACAATGTTGCACTATGTACTGTTTACTGAAGAATCAAGCAACCAAATGGCTTATTAGTGGTTGTGAATCTCAGATTGGCTACCTATGCTTTGGCACAGAAATAGCTAAACTACAGAGAGAGAGAGAGACACGTCCTCCTTACTGTGAACCCCAGAGCTGAAAATAGCCTGTGTGATGGGCCGATGACACCGGGTCTGGACGATGAGCGTAATTGACAGAATTCAAGTGTGATTACTGCTGAAGCTGTGGCTAATGAATGCTAAGCACCACTCATTCCACCCTCCTCTGAGCGCCCAGTGTGGCTTCATGTCCTCCGGTCATATAGATTGACATGTTATGCAGGGAAGCAGCACTTCTTCTTAATTCACAGTGTTGTGTGGTCCGCTTTTGAGATGTATCTGAGCCATCAAAACAAGACTTTTTTATTCTCAACGTTATCAAGCGGCTGCAGTTTATTCTTAAAAATGTCATGCCCTTTTGAAAATACCAAGATCAAAACATTTTGTTCTCAAATTTTAAGAGACTTGGCAAAAAGATTTTATTTACATAATTGCTTTCATTGTATTTTATTTATTATTGGATAAAATCAGCTAAATGTCATTTTGATCAGTCATCCCAAAAATGTTGTTATTGTTAACTAAAAGTAATAAAAAAAAATTGTTCATTGAAACAAAGCTGAAAGAAAATATAAATATAAGACAGCAAATATAAATAAAAAAATAAAACATTTTAATTATAAAAAATGTTAATAAATGTTTTTACAATTTTCAATAAAACTACTGAATTTTTTTTTAGTAAACTCAAAATTAGAAATATTCATTCTTAATAAAAAATATGTTTTAGTTACTACAGTTAAAAAATAAATTGCAAGATAAAAGTATAAAAAATACTAAAATTAATATAATGTAAAATAAATAATTATGTAAATAATTAATTATAATAATAATTAAAAGGCACATGATACTAAAAACTGAAAATATAATATTTAGACTATAATAGTATATAAATAATACTAAAATAAAACGTTTTTTTTTTTTTTTTTTTTTTTGGACACATCAGGAATTATAACGATATTAATAGCCTTGCCCAAACCCATGTAATTTGTTAAGTCAAACATTGCTGTGTCAGACTTTTGATTCTTACTGGTTCTTTCAGGAAATTTGTATTACCAAATTATTGATTTATAAATTGTGCTCAAGATTAACGTCATTGCTGTCTCCGTGCAATAATAATGACAACAGAGCAATTCATAATGAATTTTCAGGGCAGTTTCGGCTTGGTTTTTTGACAGGCCACTTCCTCCAAACAGCTGGTTCTGTTGAGACATGCTTTGACAGGTGCCTGGATCTGGACCTCACCAGTGTCAGCCCAGAGGCAATCATAACAAAACCTTACACAAACAATCACTCCAGCCTGCTGATGTCCATGTCCACGGCTAGAAAACAATTCCAGTACTACTGCTGTGCTGGATAAACTGGATTACTCAAAGGGTTTGTCTGCAAGAGATAATGCTGCCATGCTATTGGAAAAATGACAATGATTATGTTCTTTTCTCCATATCTCCTTTTGTATATTGCATTTCTCGGCTCTTCGTTGGACAAAAGAGGTCAAAGGTACACTACATTTACTGTACATGAACTAAAGTGGTACGAATGTAGAGGCACTAGTGTTTTTGGTTTTCATGTACAAATCAAATTCAACAATCCCCCAATCCTCACCAACAAATCCATGAGATTTTATCTATGCTGACTCTTAATTTGACATAAAATAACTGAAACCTTGTATGTATATTTATATACATAGTTTGTAAAATTATTAACAAAATGTGCATAGTGTCTGTGATTTTTGGCAATAATGTAAACATTTATTTGTGTTCCTTTCTTGTGAACAGTTTTTCAAAAAAAAAAAAAAAAAAAAAAAAACTAGATATTTTATTAAAAAAAAAAAAAAACAGACTTTAAAGTTATGTCCCTCAGTCTGAACTCAACCCTGTCACACTAACCATTCTACGTCCATCATAATTTAGACTCCGCTCATATGTGACATCAATTACCAGAGTTGACATCATTCAGATCTCTTAATTAGTGTTGCAGAAAATGGCTAGTAGTGTCATACCTTTTATTCATATTTTTCGATGCGTATTATAGTCAGGGAGGGTACTGTTAAGCTTAACAACTCAACCCTGTTATATAACATTGATTGAAAGGGGTTATTTTTCAGTATTTTATTTTAATCCATAAGTATATACAATGTGCTTTACTGCTGCCATGTATGGTCTACTCTCCTGCATGAGAAGCAGTGGTCTTTTTGAGTGAAAACCACAGTATGCATTTCCTGGTGTTTTGATGTAAGAAACTTTGCTTAATTTGTGAAATAATAAAATAATGAAAATCAACTCAATAAACGTGAGCAAACTGAACTGGTCAAACATTTTTTAAGTCAAAAAGTCAACATTCTTTGAGAATGAACCAAAAGGTCTTTATTGATATAATATTTGTTTTCAGCGGAAAGAGCTAAAAAGGAAAATTCATTTCTGTTAGGATTATCCCTCCAAACCCAGCAGCTAGAAACTTCTTGCAATGTGAACATTAGTTCCTCTGCATAAAGCATTCATTACTGAGCCCAAGCACCCTCTTTGCTCACCCCCTTATTTGTATCTTTTTCTGTCTGACAGCACACACTCGAATGTATCCTGGAGAGGATTTTTTCTTCTGCAATTAAAATAATGTCACTCTTCAACTAGACCCCGTCCCAGCATTAGCTGCCCTCCCTTGAACCATGAAATACCCATTTATTACAGAAACATAAATTAAATTCATCTTTCCTCACTGTTCATACTCTCTCGCTTCTTGTTTCCATGAGTACACCTAAAAAGTGCTCAGCACTGAACACTCGGTGAGCTTTACTGGTGTAGGGCTTGAGAGTCCAGCCAGGCATTTGATGGCAGTTTAATCATTATTACTGCTCCGATGTCGGGGGCTCTCTTGGGAGCAGGGATGAAGAACTCCTTTGGAAGATTTCGACGTAATGAGGCTGACAGTCATGGCAGGGGACCTGTAACTGATTGCTTAATGCATGCAGATGAAATGTTAATGGGAAAGCTGCATGTTGAGAAACAGTGGTGGAGAGCTTTGCTTAAAACTGCTAACACCCTCCCAACACATTCCCCAACACCCAATGGCAGTGACAGCAAGCAATTAGGGACATTACAGAATGTGTCAACACTTCTACAAGCCTAGATCAGACAATCCACTATGCACTTTAATTGTTCATCGAGAATATTTTGAAACTATGACATGAAGAACGTATAGACCAAACAGACAAACCTATTAGTTTTATGGTTGTTAATTGCCTATATATTTTTCTTTACCATCATGGTAGTGACTTTCCATTGACTTCTGTTGATTTATAATCGAATGTTTATTATAATTTACATTAACATTAATAATGTTTCCACCAACTTAGAACATCTGAACAAAAGAATACAAATACAGAATTTATATATTGATTTGAGTTGAAATTATTTCATAATATTGCCAGTATGTTATGTTTAAATGGCTGTAATTAAAATTTATTTAATTAGCACCTTTCACAGACAAGGAGTCACAAAGTGCTTTACAATAAAATTTAAATCAAAACAAGTTAAATACCAGCTGTACAAATACCACCAAATATCAAAAAAATTTGCTCCCAGACCATATTGTTAGTTAAAAGCTTGTCCAAAAAGATGTCTTTAGGTGTTTTTTAAAAGATTCTACAGAACCCATAGTTCTCAATGATAATGGTAGAGAGTTCCAAAGCCTTGGAGCCACGACACAGAAAGCATGGTCACCCCTTGTCTTAAGACGTGTTCTGGGAATAGTTAAAAGGTCTAGGCCAGAAGACCGGCCAGGAGAGTGTGCATGTAATAGATCCCGGATAAGAGGGTGCCTGACCATACAGGGCTCTAACATTAATGACCAAAATTTTTAAATGCACTCTAAAACCAATGGGAAGCCAATGCAGGGCCTTAAGCATGAGAGTAATGTGCGACCTCCTGCTAGTCCTAGTCAAAAGCCTTGCAGCCACATTCTGTACAACTTGTAATCTGTCCATAGAAGATTTGTTCAAACAAATGTACAGAACATTGCAATAGTCTAACTGTGTAGAGATAAATGCATGAACAAGCATCTCTTTTTTTGAAACAATAGATCTAATCTTAGCAATGTTCCTAAGATGGAAAAAACATGTACGAACTACAGATTTTAACTGTTTTTAACTTTTTAACTGTTCAAACACATAGACCTGTCAAAAATGACACCTAGATTTCTTATGTCACTGCTATCAGAGGATGATAGACCCCAAATAGCCTGCCTAATCTTAGAAGTAATGTTGTCAGTGGCAATAATCATCACCTCAGTTTTATCATTAATTAGCTGCAGAAAATTGTCTGACATCCATTTATTAATGGAGGCTAAACAATTCTGCAGAAGGGACAGTTTATCTAGTATGTCATGACTAAAAGATATATATAACTGGATGGTTTAAATGGCTGCCAGGGAAGAAGAAGATGGAAAAAAACATAAATCCAAATTTTGGGCCATTTACATATAACGTCTCGGTTTCGTCCGTAACCCTCGTTCCCTAACAGAGGGAGCAGAGAAGTTATGTTGTGATGACATTAGGAGATTTACTTGGGAGCCCCATTCATCTCAATGAATTTTGGCTAGTGGATTTGCATACCTGCGCCACTCCCCATGCATGCAGGTATAAATAGGCAACAGGTGCATCCACTCATCAGGTTTTACGCTGTGGAGCCGAGAACTTGTCCCTGGCAACCAGCGATGGTTTGAGATTGTGGCATGGGGACATAATGTCTCCGTTCCCTCCATCAGGGAATGAGGGTTACATAAGTAACTGAGACGTTCCCTATCTGTCGGTCACTACGGGTTATGTCATGGCGACATTAGTGGTCTATGGAAAGCACCACAACCCGAACCCCATCACAACCCCATGGCATTGCAAATGTTGACAAGAAACCGCGTGTCAGACAAGTGCTACACAAAGATCATAACCTTCCCACCGCCCCAGTGCGAATTTGCTGCCCTTGGTATCCACAGGGACCAGAGAGGGAGTATACCACTGCTGGCGATAGCCAAGCCGCTGTTCCTTTCGCCACAGAAATTTCTTAACAGAATTTTGACCTTCAAGAAAGATTGCTTCAAGTCTTTCCTATTTGTTATTAAAGCTTGACAGTAATGGCGGGGAAGCAAGCCTTCCAGGCAAGGGGACTACGGAGGCCACATCCTACCCGTAGGGAGGTGAAATGTGGAGATACTGATATGGACTGACCCAGGCCTGGGGCAGTACTTCATATGGAATGGGTCTCTGAGGCAGGTCCTAACTGAGTAGGGATGGAACTGCCAGCAGAGAGTGACAGAATGATCTGTCAAGGGAAGACAAGGGTTCACCGAGAGGGGAAACTTACTGTGGGAGAATACGCATATGGGATCACCAAATGGACACCTATCCAGTATAGGGGCTGACCAGAGACCCGGGCAAGCTAACACCGATACTGGGTGTAGCGTCAGACTGCTCTGCCTAGTCTGACTGCCAGGGGTGCTGGAGGATTCTCAACCAGGGTCCGCCATCTGGGGAATTTACTGGAGGAGGAAAAAGGCGCTAGCATCTCCAGGTGAGGGGGAATGCCACAGCAAGCATGACACCAGCCAGCTCTTCCCACCAATTAACTGTTATCCAACACACGGAAAGAAACTGGCACAAAAGGGAGATTGTAAAATCTCTCAAAGGTATTTAGTGTCACCCAGCATCACAGCTCTACAGATGTCTGCCAGAGAGGCAAAAGAAACCCATTCCCTTCCTCTCAGTGCCTATGTTTAAGGTGCCATTATCATACAGAGGGTCTTGTTTTTTGCGCCAACGCATAGGAGCTACTTGGTGGTCCCCGACCCTCTTGGTGGAACTGAGCGTGGTTAGGAGCACTGTCTTAGCAGACAGAAATTTAAGCTCGACTGAGTACAGCAGCTCAAAGATCTTCCAGTACCCCTCAGGAACCTGACGATGAGATTGTGATTCCCCAGTAACCGGCCGTCCACTGCATCGTGATGGGCTGGAATAGCAGCCACATATACTCATAAGGTTGAGGGTGACAGCCTATGCTCCAACCTTTCTTGCAGGAAGGAAAGCACTGCTCGAATCATGCATCTTCAGGGGTCTTCTCGGTGAGAAGAACACCAGTTTGCGAACAGACTCCACTTCAGTGCATAAGCTTGCCTTGTAAAGGGAGCTCTAGCCTGAGTGATGGTGTCCACCACTGCCTGTGGCAGATCACTTAAGTCTGGCGCGTCCCGTTCAGGAGTTACACATGGAGGTTCCAAAGATCTGGACACGGGTGCCACATGGTGCTGAGCCCCTGAGAAAGGAGATCCTTCCTCAGAGGAATGCGCCAGGGAGGGGCTGTCACAAGGAGCATGAGTTCTGGGAACCAGGTCCGAGTGGGCCAGTACGGTGCAACCAGCAGGACCTGTTCCTCGTCCTCCCTGATCTTGCACAGTGTCTGTGTGAGAAGGCTCACTGGGGGAAACACATTTGCCTAGAGCCTGAGGCCAGCTGTGTGCCAGTGCGTTCCTGCTGAGGGGGGCCTCGGTTAGCTGTTAATACAGCTGGCAGTGGGAGGACTTGTGGGAAGCAAACAGGTCTACCTGGGCTTCCCCAAATCGACTCAAGATCAGTCGGACCATCTCGGGAAGGAGTCGTCATTCCCTGGGGAACATAAGCTGTCGTGAGAGGGCATCAACTGCACGATTGAGCTCCCCTGGGATGTGAATGGCACGCAGCGACTTGAGCCGCGTCTGACTCCAGAGGAGATGCCTGGCGAATAGTAACATGTGACATGAATGTAGACCTCCCTGTTGGTTGATGTACTGTAGGACACAGTCACAGTGTTGTCCGTGCGGACCAACATGTGCTTGCCTTGTAGCAGCGGCCGGAACTGCCACAAGGCGAGGTGTACTGCCAACAACTCCAGGCAGCTGATGAGCCAAAGCAGTCAAGGCCCCATCCAGGACCCTGAGGCTGCTTTCCCACTGCATGTAGCACCCCAGCCCACACTGGAGGCATATGTTGTGACAACAACATGCCGGGACACATGTTCTAAGGGCAACCCGGCCCATAGAAAAGCAAGGTCTGACCAGAGGCTGAATGAGCTGCAACACATCAGTGTGATGGTCACACGATATGTCCCGCAGCGCCATGTGGAGGAGGGCGAAGTCAGTAACCAAGCACAGCTCCTGCATCAACCTCAGGTTGGTGCTACCTTCGTGCATTTGTTTTAGTGCCTTGGCTTGATGAACTTGCAGGATCGCAATGGCATGCAGGGCAGAGGCAGCCTGGCCCGCAGCACAGTAAGCTTTTGCTGTGAGAGCAGCCGTCAGCTTACAGACTTTGGACGGGAGACAAAGACGATTCCTCCGTGTGGCAGCGTTTTGTGGGCACAGGTGCACTGCAACCACTCTCTTTACCTGGGTAATGCGATGTACCCCTGGCCGCCCCGCCATTGAGGGTAGTGATGATGGAGGAGGGAGACGAGCAGCTTCTGGCCATAAGACGGGACGTCCACAATTTTGTCAGCTCCTTATGCACCTCCGGGAGGAAAGGTTGTGAGCTGCGTCCCAGAACGGTGGTGAGCTGCGTCCCGACCTGAGAAACCAATCATCCAGCCATGAGGGCTCAGGAGTGGGTAGTCTATTAACCTCCAGCCTGATGCACGCGGCTGCCTGGGCAAGCATGGCACCCGAGGGTGAAGATTGCCGAATCTTCATCCAGCCAGAATTCATCGCCGTTTTCTCTTAAAGTCAGAGATGATTGGGGCTCCCCTGATGTCGTCACGACATAACACATAGTGACCGACAGATAGGAAACACCTTTTTTTGTGTGGAATGCATTAAAATAATAGATAAAAACTGGGAATTCTGAGGGGAAAGGTATGAACTGTGAGAAAAAACGTCACAATTACCTTTTTATTTATTTTTTTTTTTATTTATTTATTTCAGAAAAAAAACAAATTGTAAGATGTAAACTAATAATAATAATAAAAAAACAGAATTGCGAGATGTAATCTAAGTAAACATTTTTGAGATATAAACTCAAAATTCTGAGGAAAAGAGTCAGAATTGCAAGATATAAACTCTTAAAAATTAAAAATTGTAAGATGTGAACTGAGATTTCTGAGAAAAACAAAAATGTCAAAATTTTGAAATAAAAACTCATTGCAAGAAAATAAGTTATAATTGTGAGATGTAAACTGAGATTTCTAAGGGGAAAAAGTGTGAATTTTGATAAAAACTCAATTTCTCAAATAAAAGAAAAAAATGAAAGAAACAATTATTATTATTATTATTATTATTATTATTATTATTATTTGTGATGAGAAAAAAAAAGTTACAATTGTGAGATGTAAATTTACGATTACAAGCTTATAACTTGCCGGTACAAGATATAATGGAAGCCCTGAACTGCAACGTGAAAAAAAATTCAAATCAACGTTGGGAAAAAAAAAATAGTGAATTCATAATTGTGAGAAAAAAAGTAAGAACTGTGAGATACAAACCTGCAATTGAAAAGAAAATAAATAAATAAATAAATAAATAAATATAATTGTGAGATAAAAAAAGAAAAACTAAGAATTGTGAGATTTAAAAAAATATATTTAATATTAATAAACAGCAGTCCACTATATACAGTAGCATGTCTGACCAGATTTGTATTTCAGAGCTCTGTGTAATAGTTGCAAGTTATTACATAACCTAATGCTACTTTCTGTCTCCTGCTCCTAAACCTTACACTCAGATGTTTGCTTTTTTAGATTTTTATTAAGGTTTTTTAATTTTTTTTAATTTATTTTTTTTTTTTCAAATAAAGAGGCCTTTAAATGAAAATTTTATCAGATTCAGCTTAATTCTGGGGGCAAGATTTCATCAAAGAATAGCTAGTGCAAGTAAGCCCACACACAGACACACATCCACACAACCCTTCCAATTTGAGTGCCAGATGCAAAAAGCAGCTTTGAATAATAGATAAAATTATACATAAAAGGTGTGACATTTCCCGTGCCATTCTTCTCTAGTGTTAATAAAAGGCTCTAATAAGAAGGTGACCTTTTTGGAATAGATTTGTAAATGTCACAAACCAAGACCCTCTGTATGATATTTGCATCTTAAACATATGCACTGAGAGGAAGGGAATGGGTTTCTTTTGCCTCATAACAAAAGATGTTATGTGTGCTTCATTTACTGCTATTCTAATGTTCACTTGACTCTGCAACCAAACACGGTTAAAACATAGCTTGTATTTTTGCTTTTACAGAAGTTCAGGTGTAAAGGTTCAGGAAATTTGGAAATTTCAGGAAGAACACACTGTCTTTTTTCTATATCTGTAATTCCTACTTCAGTGATGAATATTTCAGTTGTGTTTTTATGGCCTTCATTGGTTATGAACAATTCAATGACTCATATTTCAGCTGGTTATTTATGACTTGCAAAGACAAGGAAGGTCATGAGGTTTTTCCTGTCATTTTTAGGTTGTTTTTTGTGGAATTAGTTGTTTACTGGTGTGTGTGAGGGGCTAACATGAGTTTCAGAATTGATTCTTTCTTGTAGTTTTCATCATAGAATAATAATGCAGTATTTTCTCTGACCTTCCTTAAAGGTGAAGAGTGTAATTTCTGCACAACTATTAGGCTTCATGCCCATTCTAACTGAGTTGGATTTTCGAGCCAAGTGGATTATCTATAAATATACTTAAAAAAAAAAAAAAAAAAAAAAAAATAATCAATCTTTGAAAATTAAGTTGCATAATTATTGAATTGATCAAAGAAAAGTTTGGAAACTGTTTTAAATACTGTGGCAAAAATAATCCAGTCTCATAGCAAACTTATATATTAAATATATATTGATATATCTATTATGTATCTATTATGTATGTATAATAACCAAGGCTTCAGCCCTTTTTCGGTAATTATGTTCATTTAATTTAATTTTGTGAAAAGTTGTCTGTGAAGACCGAAATAAATAATTTTGTATGTTGTTTGTGAGGACCGAAATAGACATATATTAAACATTTAAAGTATATATATATATATATATATATATATATATATATATATATATATATATATATATATATATATATATGTTTCCTCCCTTTTCAACATCTTTCTTATAGGAGAAAGTAAACACAAAAAATTCACTATTCATCTTTAACGGAAAGTGAGGAAAAACTGTACACAAATCAAAATTTATGGGTGTTCAGATATCATAAAAATCCACAGTGGCTGCATATGGTTTAAGACCCTCCCACCTCTTCATCTGCGGCCATAAAAACACAGTTCATTGCCATATGCTTCATAGACCCATTTGGATTTCAGATTTCAGTATTAATTCAGTCAGTCTTCATTCAGAGTTCAAAGCTCTTCAGGCTGACTCGGCAGTGCAAGACAGTAGAGGGTATTATGGTGCACTCACTATGCATTTTACATGACTGGACACAGCATATCATATTAGATAATGACTGTTGTGTGTGAGAGATGAAATACAGCCAGCAGGCTCTGAGCTTGATTCTTTTTGGGTATCAGGTTACAGTGTTTTTTAGAACCTGTTATCTGGGCTGCCATGAACTCGCTCTCCTTTGATTACTGTAAACAACATAAGCCTGGAGACTGAAAATGGTTGGAATGGGACCGTTTCTGCTCTCCAATTTCCGTCTCTTCCTATAAAGTCTCCAAAACATTAAGGTCTTTGTTCTGTGTTTGTAATCACCTTCCATTTCGTTTATCACATAGAAAGGTGACATAATATGCAAGTTAGCATATTAAAATGAACACTGAAGACTGAAATAATAGCTGCTGAAATTCAAAATATATTTTAAAATATGTTAAAATAGAAAAGAGTTTTTAAAATTGCAATAATATTTCAAAATATTGCCATTTTTAATGAACTTTTGATCAAATACTGTAAATGCAGCCTTGGTGAGTATAATAAACTCTTTTCAAACACATTGTGTCATGTGGGAACAATAATAAGTGAACATATCAAACCACTTGACAGTGAATAATTTAGTTGGACAAGATTAGCTTAAAAGAACTTTTCATTTATGAATTAGACAAATCTGGTTCTTGAGTTTACTTCACTGACTCTAATTGCAACGATTCTTGAGCTCAGCTCACTGGAGTGTAAAAAAATATGTGAATAACAGCTTATGAAATAATGTAACCATCTAAAATGTAAATGTAGATCTTTCTGGTCCTGTTTAATTTATTATAATGTGTGCATACAGTAAAGTGTTGTAATGTTTTGCTGTTCTCAAGTGTGTGTATTTGGAGGTCCATGTTTTTATGCAAGATGTACTTTACTCTCAAGCAAAGTTGTTTGCCGAATCCTGCTCTTGAGTGAAGAGGATCCTGGGGCTCAAAATGATGAGAACAGAGTACCAAAAAAACATACATATGTGTCCACAGACAAACCTATGCAGAATTTTACTTCCATGCATGCAAATACAGTCATTCTCCAATACAAACATACACAAGTGCTGTGTGTCTAATAAGACTCATTGTAACTAATGGGCAATAATATTTAATGCTATTTTAGTAGAAGTGCTCTCGGAACATATCCCTGTGCTGAGAGATTCACAAGATCCAAAAGAGAAGAGAAGAAAGCCTTGAGCATGTGTTTTTAGACAATTTATTAGTATCCTACTACCTTGATACTATGACATTTTCTTTATTAAGTTTGAGAATAAGTGGGCGTCAGTTACTCAGTAAAAACTTATGCAACAATGAACAGGGGTCACAGGTGACTTGGACAATCTTTCAAATGGACATATAGCAATGGGAACGCTGTTAGATATGTAAGCCTTCTGTTTATATGTGTCTTTTTTTTGTTTATATACAGTATATAGTTTTTTTTCTCTTTCTGCAGGTTACATCGTTATGTCAGTAGATGGCAACAATATGCCTTTATGAGTGAATCACTGGAATCTTTCACTCAACTGATTCAAAAAAGTTAAATCATTCAGGAACTAAATAACTGACAGGCTGTGTTCGGAAATGCATACTTCCCTACTATATAGTAGACAAAAAGCAGTATAGGCGAGCAAATAAGTATTTTTGAATCTTCAGTATTCATAAAAGAGTAGGTGAGAATTAGTAGGCAAATGCACTAATTCTCATAAGATTCGGACATACGTGTACTTAATTTGCGTTACCTACTATATAGTAGGAAAAAAAGAGTATGTGAAGAAATTTGATTAATTCAGGAACTAAACAATTGATAGTTTTTATGAATGTATCACTGAATCATTCTCTCAACCAATTCATTCAAAAACACTAAATCACTCAATAACAAAACGTCATCACTATGTGCTGCAATGGTTTGCTGTGGCTTTAGAATTATTTTTGTTGGTGGAGCAAAGACAACTGGTCACATTGTGTCTAAAGTTTAAATTATTCAATATTTTACCATTTTATGTTGGCATATAGCCTATTTTAATTTATTAGCCTATAAAAAACATTGGATGTCACATTATATTATGAACAATCAGATAGAAATGATGCTTCCTTTCAGTGCTAACCTCACTGAAATCTTTAAGTTCACTACAATGAATCAGTAATGAAGTTGTTAATTCAAGGGTTCTTTAAATTGATTCAAACTGGTAACTTGCCTTTTAGAACAATTTATTGAAATGTGTCATAGGTATGTGAGTCACTAAAACGACATGTTTCATGTGAATCAGTCTACACTTGCGTTGGATTTTGTTGTGGTTGCATGCACTCTGTGAGGTTAGCTCCACAGAAAAACATTTCCTTATATTATTTTGCAGTACACTGTATTTTAGTACACCATAGAGTTAATAAGAGTTAATAAGAACTCACATTCACTCCTCAGGTCAAATCTGATTTATTTTGCCATGGTGCTGCCGCAGAATATTCATCGCTGCAGAAGTGTTTAAGGAAACACTGCATTGTACTTCTGAACCTCATTTTCTTAATTTTGGTAAATAATATTCTGTTTTATTAGTTTAACTAGTTATTTTACTTTTTTTATTTATTTGATATTTTTTTGTTATATAATTTGGCTTTAAAATCAAATGTACCTTTTTTTTGCAATCTACAATTTATCTTTTATGTACTCTATGTACAGTAGGCTCATCATCTGCGTGCATAAATATGATTTCTCACATAAATACTCTACCTAGGTTCAGGACAATTTCAAGACACAAACTACTCGTGAGTAAATATGACAATCACCAACTGCATTTCTCTATATGATGATACATTTTGCAAGGTCAGTGGATGATGTTTATTTCCTTATTTCGTTTCAGTTGAGGAGTCCGAGGTCTGTTGATGAGCATATGTGATTACATGAGGCTGGAGATGGAAGATGAAGTGTGAAAATGGAGTGACTTGTGGGAGTCTCACAGCCTGCAAAAAATCAATATTGCTTTCCTTGAGATCCTCTTTCTCTCAGCATCTGCGAGGTATAGATTCCCATCTCCACTATGTGTGGACTCTGCTATGTGTGCCTAGTGCTGATGAAATATCTGTGATATTTACCATTGTTTGATCATATACTGTATGTGAGGAGGACTGAATTACAGAGCTAAACGAACCACTCAAACCAGCTTCAGCATGACTAGCTGAGCCTAATGGCTGATGTCCAATCAGTTTAGTTTCACTGTGTTCAGTCTGAAACTGGCTTTACGATTGCCAGCCGGATGTGTTTTAAACAAAACAGGAGCAAATCTTTCACCAATACAATCTCAAAACATCTTATTCTTCCATCAGTCCCTCAGTTGGTATATGTCCGAGCATATTAGTCCAGTCAGGTAGAACAAAAAAAACAAAAAAAACAAAACAGAGAGCAATGATAGGTAATGTTGTGTTGATTGTGACTCATTGCGTAGTTGAGTGTGTTTGAACAGAATTTGCAGTTTGGGTATTGCTCAGTCATGGGTTTTTGTGTCTGGATGGAGTAATTGGACCGGTGAGGTAAAATGGCCACACAGACTCCAGGATCAGAGAATTAACTGCATATTGACAGCGTTAAACTTGGCAGCCTCCCAGGGCTGAATGTTGATTTTTGAACTGCTGTTTTGCCAGAGTGAGAAACTAACAGAAAGACAAACCTTTATAAATTATGGAGCGGTAAACTCAGACAATAATAAGTGCAGTATTTTTGTAGTCTGACAAGGTTAGAGAGTTCTTTCATTGCAAAATCCATCCATTATTTTTGGGAGATTGTATAAAGATGCTAGCCAGTGAGAGATGGAGCTGTGTAAAAGGCTGATACGACTTCAAATAAAAGACCTTACATATAAAGAATGCTTTATGTGTTTCTTTTAAACTGCTGCCAGACAAAAGCAAGAATGGAAGGAATGCACAGACTGCCAGCATTATCCTTGTTAGTGTCTGAAGATAGAATGTTTCACAAGACAAAGGATCCATACTCTGCTGGAGAAATTAATGACTTTCTTTGAAAAGAGGGTTTCGGTGTTGTTATGGAAACCTCCTCTCAATAGATGCTAATAAGCTCAAGCCAAAGCAAAAGAAGCAGTTTTGAATGTGGAAATAAAACTTGAGCCTGTCTTTTAGCACTGCATTTTTTTAACAGGATGTTCAGGACATGATTACTGCTGCTTGGTTGGGCAACAATCACAAGTACTGTTCGTTTTCATTTTGGCTCACATCTCGTCCTGAACATGAACATGAATTAAACCATGAATCTTGTGGCCTGTTGATAAGAGATACTGTATTAGTCTTCTAATTGATAATTGATGATGGTTGTTTTTAAAAGTTGTGATAGTGTTTCATAAACCTGCTTGCTTATCAGAATATCACAGACATTTTTTTTCTGTGGCAACCAAATAAAAACCACCACCCAAGCAACAAAACAGTGACACTAAAAACTACTCAGCACAACTTAGCAACTGCATAGCAACGCCTTGGCAAACATCCAAAACAGCAAGCAGCAGTTCATAGGGTCTGTAAAAATATATTTGCAGTGATAAAAAGTGTTCGGTTTAATTCACAGTGAAGGGGTGATCCTACGAACTAGGAAATGCATCTCTCACATGGTCAGTCATGTTAAAAATTTATATTTAAGTCAGTAATAGGAAAATAAGATTATTCATTTATTCAGTTTTGCTAATCGGAAGAATAACACGTTTCAACCGTCTATCCACACCTTGGCAATAGAATCACCATTGGCATTTACATTTTTTCCATTTACTCGCCAGACTGATATATGTTTGCCAAATGGCACAGCTTTTTAAATATCTGAAAGTACACTCTTAAAATCAGTCAGTCAAACATTATATGACATAATGATAAAGCATTATTTAATGATAGAACTTTAGAAATTAGAATTAAAACTTGGTAACCATGTATGAATGCATATTTGTCATTTTAACTGAACTTGGGACTGGTGGTGTGCTTAAGATATTGTTGGTCATTCAGTAAAAAAGGTGGGGACTGAATTAACAATAATACCGATACTATGATAATAATACTATGAATTCTACTACTAATAACTATATAAAACGCCCTAAGGATTAATGAGCTGCTGGGTTCATGAATATCAATCACGGTGTCTGCTTTCGCTCGAACTGATTTGCTGAAATCAAAACAGGGACGATAGTAGGTGAGTGCCAGCCAATGATTGCCGTTTACACATTAGTTCCGGTTCTAAAAGTTTATTAGACAATGGTTAAAATTAGACATCATTTACCTAGAGTGAAGATTTGGTCGCATATACAAGTGATTTACTCACATTGTAGAGGGCTGCATTTAATAATAAATTTAATAATATGGAGAAAATTATAACAGCAAAAAGTGCTATTTCTTAAACGGTTTTCATTTTATCTCTAAAAAATTATGAACATCATAAAAAAAAAAAAAAAAATTACCGGAAAAAATCAAACAAGCCATAATTCAAGTAAATGTAGACTATATAATAAATATTTTATTATTATAGAATGTAATGGTCCATTTCTAAAGTTTACATGAGTTAATTCTCTCTTTTTTTCATCTTAACGGCTCCTACTTGCTGAAGTGAAATGGTGATGTAATATTGTAAACAACTTTCACCATTTCAGTAAATTTCCGTATGGGGCTTGGCAGTGGACAAAATGGACTTACAAAACAACATTTGAATTGATTCCTTTTTGTAAACTGAGAGATGTGGATTCAGGCAGCAATTAAATTCCCACATAGCCTTGGTGTTTTTCACAGACTAGCCCTGGATTTGGGCAGCAGTAACATCACAGACTAGCCCCATGTTGAACTTACCTTACATCCTCATAAGAATTTATTACAATTACTATCAAAATAAGCCTTTGGATATTATTTTAAAGTAAAAAAAAACTGTTAGATACAATGTGAGTGAAGTTGAATCTGTTGACCCTCAAAGATGGTGAATGGTGGAGCAGTAAATGCTAGTGATCATGGCAGAGTCCCAGCCCGGTCTTGACTATGGGAAAATGGGTCTTATGCATATGAATGAGATTGGACCTCAGGTGAGGAGAGCAGTGACCCAATTGCAGACATCATCAGTAATGATGAAGTTCACATATGCAGAACTCACCTGAGAACCAACTACCTCTGGGCTCATAATGTGCATTTATAGTTTTTTATTGCAGTTTTTGCGAAAAGATGTCTATTTGACCCGTGTGTAGCGTTGTTGGTTCCCCCCATTATCCGTGTACTTGAACTTTTGCATACGGACGTGTTATTAAGAGAATCATTTCCTGTAATCAGTGTGGGATGTTTGTTGGTTATGGCTGCTGTTTATATTTTGGTTTGAAATAAACAACATTTTTCTCATAACGTTGAATCACATCATCCGTGGGTCTGCTGGCCCTGGGCTCTCAGGTATTAGAGGACAAATATCCAACACGCTGGCTCAGTGCAGAATTTCATGTCTCTCCTGTTTTCCTAGTATTGCAGAAAACCTGTCCCCTTTAACAGCTCCTGAGACTTAATGTCAACTCTATATGGTATGAACAACCCAGATTCCACTCCTGATAACAGCCCAGACAAAGGAAGAAAGGAAAATATACTAGTGATGTCTTACAAATTCAGATTGCATCTTCTGAAAAAAGACATGCATGGCTTAGTGATACAAATTAGTTTAATTGCACCTCTTAAAATGGTGCTTTTCTGAAGATTATGCTGAAAAAACACTGTTGGCATGAAACCTATGGTTATTCATGCAGTCTACGGATTCAAGTTAATTAAACACTAATCAGATTAAATTAATTGCACTTACTATGCAATATGAGCAAATTAATTGTAATTATTTTCCTCTTTTGTTTTGTCAGAATAACTTGGGCGGGTACATTTAGACCTCTCAGCATTTTCAAGTAAAATCACCTTACAGCAGCATTGAAGATCAGCATAAAATTAATTACCCAAATCATGGACCATATGTTCATTAAACTGTATTGGTTTAAAGAGTATACTGTAAATACTGCATTTGTCTTTGTTTAATGGTGTGAATGAAAATGCATGTTTAATCTTATTATAAGGATATGCACAAAGCAAATATATTTAAAATGTATTTATATTTACATTCATATTTAAATAAGAATTATAATTATTAATCAGTTTAAATTATTAGTGATATTTACAATATTTACATAATAAAAATGCATATAAAATATTCATAACTTTTTATGTATAATATTTTAAATATATATTTTATATTTTATGTGCATATTTTAATTTAAATATAAATACAATATATTTACATTTTAAATGTATATATTATTAGTGATATTTATATATTTATATATACTAATTTGACTAATATCACCTATAAGCAAAACTTTTTGAGTTAAACTCAAAAATATATCTTTAAATGAACAAATAAATGCTTTATATACCATAAAAGGTGGAATTCAAAAGCTATGCATTGCATGTATAAAGTAAATAAGGTTAATTAGACAAATGCGATGCAAATTGGAAACATTCTCTTATTCCTTCTTAATGAGCAATATAACTGAGCGGCACCTTGACCAGTAGGATTGTCATCAGTTAACAGCTTTAATCACAATGAAAGCATAAAATGAGGAAATAAATGCTAAGCAACTTGTTTTATTGTGTGTGTCTGTAGTTATAGACATACACAGGTGTGTGCATGTATTTTTGTGAGTACAACTGTGTGTTCATCATCTGTCAGTTCCACAACACCGCATGTGGAAGAGGGTGAATCGCAGATGCAGCAGACCAGTGGTCAGAATCACGGCCTGCATTTGCAGCCCAAGGCTGATTGATGCGTCTCTAAATGAGCCCCAACAATAACTGAGTGTCTGTGTCAGTGCCTGCTAGCTTAAGCTTCTTTAGCCTTAAAACTAAGCATCCAAAAGCACACCTACTCAGACTGAAAGCACTCAGATGGTGGCAGGCGCTTTTGTGCTCACAGTATCGACAAGCATTTTCTGAGCAATCTATAGAACACTTATGATGTGTGCTTTGCTCTCTACTGCTCTACTGATTTTCTTAATTAAGTGATGTAGTGTTATTTTAATGCATTTTGTCTTTTCCAGCTGTGCTCCAAATTACAAGGTTTATTTTTTGCAGGTTGTCAGTTCATTGCATCATTCAGTTTTATTACTGTTCGAAGTTAAAGGGGTCATATGATGTGATTTCAAATTTTCCTTTCTCTTTGGAGTGTTACAAGCTCTTGGTGAATAAAGAAGATCTGTGGTGTTGAATCCAAAGAGATATTCTTTATAAAAGTTGAGACTCATCCACGCCCGCCTGAAACGCTCATTCTAACACGCCCCCACATCTCTACATCAGTATGTGGGAAGATTTGCATAATGCCGCCCAGATGTTCAAGCCAAGAAAGAAGGAGTACCTTTTATTCTCGTTGTAGTATTGTTGTTGCCACCGTCACCATGCCATATAGATGCTGTGTGTTTCACTGTGAAAGCGAAACTACTTTGTTTGGCCTTCCAAAAGAGGACGATATCCGCTTTGTCATGCCTGGAGCTGATCCGTGCTGGTCGCTGAGGAAATACATCAATTTTGCACTGTGGACGAAGCGGTGTCCAGCGTGGGGTCATCACATGTGGTTGCTGCAAGCCCAAGGTACGCTCCTTCATAGAATGGTTCACTCTAGGCCTCTGGCCTCTGCTCACTCAAGGCCGCGGTGTGTGATGCTGTTTCGTTGAGCAAGCGAAACTACTTTGTTTTTGCCTTCCAAAAGAAAACACGACTAGAAATCATGTTTATATCATGTTTATAATGGGTTTTATGTTTTTGTCTCATCGCTCCGGCTGGACAAGGCATCACCATATGTTAAGAGGCGTAACATTTCCGTCACATGCTTGAGGCATTCGGCCAATCACAACACGCTGTATAGCTGGCCAATCACAGCACACCTCGCTTTCAGAGAGATGAGCCTTGTGAAAATCGACAGGTTTCAGAAGGCGGGGCATAGAGGAGAAATAATAATGTACATTATGTGGAAAATAATGTTTTTTTTTTTACCTTAAACCACATAAACACATTTCATTACACCAAATACACAAAATAATGTTCTTTTTAGCAGCATCATATGACCCCTTTTAAAAGGGAAGTTAAAGATTAGTTCACCAGAAAATTTCTGTTATCATTTGCCAACTCTCGTGTCATCCCATATAGCAAAAAAAGTTGTTTTTTTTTCTAGCCAAAACATATTTTAAATATACTGTATGTTGGAAACAGTGAATTTTTTTGATATATTGTAATTTTTTTGGATCATTGTAATGTATGTATCTTGCAGATTTTTGTTGAAATGTGTTATACAGTATATTCATGGGTGTTATAAACAAAAAAGTTTTTTTCTTCAAATGTAAATGTTTTATCTTAGATTGAAATATGTGTAGGGCAAATATACATTTTGAATGTTTTTTAATATATATATATATATATATATATTTACATGTAAACCTTTATGACTTTCTTTCTTCTGTGGAACACAAAAACAGAAATAAGTATAAGAAACCATGGTGCTTGTTCTTTTTCATGCAATTACATTGATTGAAGACAAAAGGACACAAAAGCACCAAAAGAAAATCCTGAAAACTATTTCATAACTCATGTGCTATATTCCAACCAAGTGAAACATATCATTATTTTTATGTCATGTTTTTTAACTTTTAATTTATTATTTAACCCCATTCTTATTGTTCACATGGTGAAATGTCTCTTTAATTGTCTTTAACTGCAGTTAGGATTGGTTACTATCTGCTGAGCTTTGATGTTTGTGAATCTTGAGCGCTTCAGATGTCAGTGTTCAGAATTCAGTGAAGAACTCAAGAGACAATGATGCAACGCAGAGGACGGCTAAGAGGCAATGATGTCTGCTTGATGTTTTCTCACATTTTTGATTGCGAGTGTGTGCAGTCATTTTAGCGCAGATGCAGTACTCATTTCTAAGCCAAAGCAAGTGTGTGTTTGACTTGGTAATCATCAAGCATTGCACCAGGGGAGTGTGTGTGCACAGATGACATGGCCTAGATTTCCTCCAAAACATCCCGGGGCAACCAGATGATCAAATGAACCATGTGGCATCACCTCAAACAGCTGACCCACAACTCCAGCTTCCTCTTATTATTTTCTGGGGATCCATTCAAGTTTTTGAGATGTGTCAGATTTATTTGGTTAAATTTCTGATGAAAAAATTTAATTTTGTGAAATATTAGTGCAATTTAAAATAATTGTTTTCTATTGTAATATACTTTAAAACATAATTTAGCAGCAAAGATGATTTTTCAGCATCATTACTCCAGTCTTTAGTGTCACATGATCCTTTAGAAATCATTCTAATATGTTGATTTATAATCAATGTTGTGCTTCTTAATATTTTATCTTTGATTAAAAAAAAAAAATTAGTTAAAAAAGAACCGTGTTAGTAATTTTATTTTACAATATACACTACACTGTAAAAATTGCTGGGTTGTTTCAACCCAACTTTGGGTCAAATTTGCACTAACCCAACTTTTGTGTTAAAATTTAATTTAAAAATTTAACCCAAGAAGTTGGGTTAGTCCTTATTTGACCCAAAGTTGGGTTGAAACAACCCAGCATTTTTTACAGTGTACTATTCAAAAGTTTTTAATTTTTTTCTTTCTTTTTTTCCCACGAAATTAATACTTTTATTCAGCAAGGATGGGTTAAATTGATAGTAAAGACTTAGATTGTTAGAAAAAAAATCTTTTTTGAATAAATGCTATTCTTTTTAACTTTTTATTCATTAAAAGTATCACGGGTGACATAAAAATATTAAGCAGCACAACAGTTTCAACACTGATAAAAAATCAGCGTATTAGAATGATTTTTGAAGGATCATGTGACACGGAAGTCTGGAAAAATGTCTGTTAGTAATAGTTGGCTGTAGACTTTGCTATTCTTTTAAAACTCTTTACTGTTATAATTATAGTTAACATCTTCGGTGTGAATAGGCTTTAAAAGACACATTTAAAAGTTGCAATGTAAAAGAATAGTTTTTGAAGTTGTATTGTATACATATTATTTTCGCTTTTTATTGTGTATGTTGTTTTGATATTTTAATTGATCATTTACATTTTGCTTACAAAAGACTAATTCAGCTCTTACCCTCATACCCCAATAGTACGTACGCATTTTATCAAAACAATTGCACTTTTCCAAGCATATTTGTGTTTTGTTTTTTCTTCCATTGGGTTGCTTTCATTGTTTCAGCCTTTTGTGCAGTTTAATATCTGAGCAGTCCTGAAGTGTTCTCAGCTACAGCTGGGCTTTAATCAGTACTAAATGCTGTTTCAAACTATCATTTATGTTAAGTTAAGAGGAATACCAAAAGTTATGAATAATTCAGGTGTTTTGACTTTAATGGTGAATTGGCTATAATCAGCACAGACACAGTTTTAACAGACGTATCCCTTGATGAATAAAAGATGCAGGGCAGGACTGAGACTCTGCTGGCTTATAGCTCCCATGGACATCGGTCTGTGTTTTTGTGGCTGAAATGTGCTTTTGGCATTTGAGCAGACGGTAGTTGGTGTGGTGAATAAAACATCAGAGAGAGACATAAAGATGAAGACACAGTGACCTCAGCATGGCTGTATGAACGTGAGTTCACAGAGCACACTTTACTGTTCATACCAATACATACTCAACATACACACACACAACTAATCTTGACTCCTGTGACTGAGCATACTGAAGACATGTGAAAAAGTACAAAAATTCAAACTGGCAGGAACGTACAGCAAATGTGATTTCAATTATTTACCCACCATGCTTCACATTATCCAGAGATTGCCCTTTCATAACTTCAATGGGTTCTTATTTTTTAAGTATTAACTTTTTCTCAGATGTTTCTCTTAAAGCACCTTAATAAATAAAATAAAACAACACACAAAGGAGAAGACTCATCAACATGAAGTAAAGAGCAAGGGCATCATTTATAAAGTGTGCATACGCTTAAATCCCTGCCAACGCTCCTATTTGTAAAAACTGCCTTTGACGTGGAAAGTGCTTAGCGTCATGTCAGGGCAAAGCTTTTGACTTTTTCTTGTCGGAGTACTTCAGGTTTTTAAAAATGTAAGCTGTTCTTGCAGTTCGCTATTCTAAATTAAAGGATTTGGACAATGACTGGTGATATATATATATATATATATATATATATATATAAACTTATTAAGCATTATTTTGACAAGTGTGTGTGTGTGTGTGTGTGTGTGTGTGTGTGTGTGTGTGTGTGTGTGTGTGAGAGAGGGATAATCAATGGCTAGCCGTGCATTAAAGGATTTTAAATGCATGACGTGGAGGCAAAGACCGAAACCGAGAAATTAAAACTTTTATAGAGATTAACATTTTTATAGAAATAAACATTTTATTCAGCAAGGATGTGTTAAATTGTTAAGTGATAGCAATGATTTACATTGTTAGAAAAGATTTTTGAATAAACGCTGTTCTTTTGAACTTTTTATTCATCAAAGAATCCTGAAAAAAGTATGGCAGTTTCCAAAAAAATACTTGGCAGTACAACTGCTGCCAACATTGATAATTCTAATTCTAAGATGTAAAATAAGTCTCTGATGTCCCCTTACAGATCATTTTTTATAGCTTGTTAAAATTGCAGGTTTTAGGGTATGAGCCAAAATGCGCCGTTTTCGTCTTTACATTTAATGGAGCTGGTGCACTGGGAGAAGAGGGCGGAGTTTCAAGACCTCAGGCTCCGGCAATACTAGTGTTAGCCTTTGCAAATAAACACTCCACTATAAGTACAAGCCTTTTATCTTTACAGAAAACGCACTGGTTTAAAAGTCAGTCATCTGATTGTACTGTGCATAAAAAATGCACTTTATGAGTTACACAGACAGGAGCATGGCATTAAAAAATAACTCATGGTGCCATACAAACTTTATAAGCCCCACTTATGAGCTCGACTAATTCCAGCGGTCGACTTCACATTGTTTTCATATGGAATTTTAACTCCCACTTTCCTATTCACGATCATTCTGGTAGCACGTGAAGGCAACATCAGTGAAAACAGACAGACAATGGTAGCTTTAGCAACATTAGCCTTACAGAGTGCCAAGAAGCTCTTTCAGAAAGGCAATTTGGAAAACAAACGCGTGATACTTACTTCTTCTGGAGGTGTAGCTGGATCACAAACAGCTGGCACTGCTCCACCCTTCAGGAGCAACTTATGTGCAAAACCTGCTTTATACTGACCCTCATTCACAAAGCAGTACGGTGTAAATGATTCATACAGACATAAGTGAATTTCGGTAGAGTTGAAGGAGCATTTTCTTCAAAAACAAAATTAATCCACCTCATCTTCAGTGGCTCAGATTTCGGGAGTAAATGGGGAGAGCTATGTGGATTCATATATCCAGCTACAGAACACCTAAAACGCTTGGGAGACATTCTCATCAATGCAGCAATAACAACTCGCTGTGAACTTGCTCAGGCCGGTTCTAAGTTAGAACGGCAGTGTCTGTCAACTTTCGTGGGCAGGGCCTGTCACTAATGTGACGTCACATTAGCAGCAATGCTGAAAAACAGGTACTTGGGAGACACTGCTTATTACTTACGGGAATTTAAAAAAAGCAATGGATGGATTTTTATCATTATAGGGTGGTTGTGTACACACACTGCCAACACACATTTATGTCCAAACAACATGTGAAAGTGAATTCTGCATAATAGGTCCCCTTTAAAAAACATTTCAATTGATCTATATTTATAAATTCTCTCTGTAGATTTCTTAAGGACAGCTGGTTGTGTCTTGTTTTCATTTGATCTGTTCCTCCAGCATTCACCAATGTGAATGTCTGGGAGCTATGTTAGTTTTCTCATAGCAACTCCCACTAACTTGTTTCCCTTCCCTTAAATCCCCCTCGCACACTAATGTCACATTAGCTCCTCTGTATTTGCCTGATTTTGGCGGCGACTGTTAAACAAGTTTACATAAATACACATTAACTCATGCGTATGCAGTCAGCGACTCGCCACCAGTGTAAATCTGGTTATGTTCTGCTAGTAGCTCTGCCCTTATTTCAGGAGCTGTAAGCCCTGGAGATGATGCAGATTTTTGCTTCAATGTCACTGACTCTAATGCTGCTGTTTTGATTGGTGTACTGAGCCTCATGCAGCAGTGATCAAGAGCAGGGACCCCAGTGCCCCTGTCTCATTTTTTTTTCTTCTGAAAAGCGAGACTCACTTCACAGAGCCTTTAATTAGTGAGGATGAAAAGCCGCATTAGCAATGTTAATGAAGTTTGTGTTTGAAAGTGTATCTTGTGAAGGACTGCAGTCCTGTCTGAAGGGTTTTGCCTCATAGACCAGCCAGAAGCTTTGATTTTATTCAGACCGAACCGCAAATTTTTTTTTTCCATTTTTTGGAATGATAAACCTACATGTGGTGGATTTTTGTGTGTGTGTGCTGAAAATAGTGTGCTGGGTGAATTTTAAAAGGTAAATCAATGCCTATTTGAAATGCCTGTTTGCAGAACAAAACCCTGAAAAACTGAGTCATGTCTTTTGAACCTTTGCAATACAGCAAAAAGCTATTTTCATTCAAGTTCACCAATTATATATATACATAAATCGAAAGAGAAAGATTTTTAGACTTATATCGCTGATAAAAAATCACTTTGCATTACACACCTGAGAACAAAAGTAGTCAAGGTTAAAGCAACTGCAAAAATCATTGTAGATTACAAAACACCACACAAACCCATAACATATGCCTGATGATAACTGCAATCATCAAGAACAATCTGATGAAAGAAAACATTATATTTGTTTTGCCACAGGGCTGTCAATCAAGTTAAAAATTTTTAATCACTCAGAGTTTATTTTGGCGACAAAGTCTTGCTGATTGCATGACTGTACATTATGTGGCTACTCAAAAATAAATATTTAATTCAACATTTTATTTGAATTTTTATTGTATATTTTCTTAAAGATTTCCACAAAAAAGTACAAATGTACAAAATAGCCAGCATAACAGAATGAACACTGCAACAATATTACAGCAATATTAAAGGATCAGTTCACTTCCAGAATAAAAAATTCTAATAATTTACTCACCCACATGTCATCTTTCTTTCTTCAGACAAAAAGAAATTTAAGTTTTTGAGGAAAACATTCCAGGATTTTTCTCCATACAGTGGACTTCAATGGGGCCCAATGGTTTGGAAACCCAAGTTGCAGTTTCAGTGCAGCTTCAAAGGGCTCTACACGATCCCAGCAGATGAATAAGGGCCTTATCTAGCAAAACGATCACTTCACCCATGAAGCTGCATTGAAACTGCAATTTGGACCTTCAACCTGTTGAATCTCGTTAAAGTCCACTATATGGAGAAAAATCCTGAAATGTTTTCCTCAAAAACCTTAAAGGGCTAGTTCACCCAAAAATGAAAATTAGGCCATAAATTACTCACCTTTAAGGCATCCTAGGTGTATATGACTTTCTTCTTTCAGACGAATCCAGTTGGAGTTATATGAAGAATTGTCTTTGATCTTTCAAGCTGTTTAATGCCACTCAGCGGGTATTCACTACAGGAGGTCTTTGTTCAGCCCCTGGAGCCGTGTGAGACACTTTTTTATGGATGGGTGCTTTTTATTTCACTTTTTTTGGACTGAAGCACTGCAACACCCGCTGAGTGGCATTAAACAGCTTGAAAGATCAAAGACGATTTTTAACTCCAACTGGATTCATCTGAAAGAAGAAATTCATATACACCTAGGATGCCTTGAGGGTGAGTAATTTATGGCCTAATTTTCATTTTTGGGTGAGCTAACCCTTTAATTTCTTTTCGAAAGAAGACAGACAAACATGAACATCTTGGATAACATGGGGACAAGTAAATGATCAGGATTTTTTTATTCTGGAAGTGAAATAATCCTTTAATACTCAAATCGCCTATTTTTCCCACCATCGATAATTGAGGGTAAAAATGGCAACTGTTCGCAGAAATTGCCTTTACATGAATTGCAAAACATTAAAATAACGCCAGTTTTAGATTAGCAGACTGATATACATTGTTGCCATGTACATCAGTGAATATTATATGGATGATAGATGGCTAAGACTGACCAATCAGTATTCCAGAGAGATGTGTAATGTGTAAAGGCTGATTAATTTTTTTTTTAATAAATCACCATTATTTGCATATATCACATAAGCCAAAAATGGCTATAGAAGTGAGAATATTTTTTTTATTTTCCCATCTTTGAAGAAAAGGCTATCAGTGACTTACAGCATTTCTGTCTGGAAGGCCATTCACAAAGGACATGTTTAACACGTTAATTAACGAAACTAACATGATACATTGGCAGCCCTTTGAAAATGGTACCTGTTGCTCTTCAAATTGAATCCAGTTGTTCTTTATTGCGATATTTTCAAGTTCCTTTGCACAGTTATATGAACATCTCTTTTCATTCCCCCGAATACTTTAGTCTGTCATGTTTTCAAATACTATACTATGGTACAGTATGAGGAGCAGCAAAAAATATTTTATAAATAAAATGATGGATTTTGATCAAGGACATTGCTATTCTGTTCTGCTTTTGTTCATGCAGAGAAAGGAAATGTACTACCCAAGAGTGAGAAGATATTAAGAGGCCATCCACAAAGCTGGAGCCTTTGTTTTCCATCTGTGATCAATGTACCAAGATTGTAGTCACACCATCCCAGTCCTTGTGCCGCAGATGTCATGGTTCGACTGTGATCCCATTTCTGAAAGAGGATTTCTCACCCATCAGATTACTGTTCCCCAGCACGCTTTCACCTCTGAATGCATCCAATCAGAAAGATCTCTCTGACCTGCTGATAGAATATTGTGGCCTCTTCACTGTAGGAAGTTATGCATTTTGAAAGAGAATGTCTTTTGGAAATACGACTGCAATCACGCTGAAGTAAATATTTTGTTCCACTCTGCAAGAAACAGGATTCATTGTAGAGGACCTTTCAAATGACATTTTCAAATGATTGATGGTAATTTACATATTTCGATCTTGAGCTTGGGAAAGGCCCTTTTTAAATAAAACATTATTATTATTATTATTATTATTATTATTATTATTATTATTATTATTATTATTATATATTTGAAATTATGACACATAACAGTGCCATTATTTCATGTGCTCTTATTTAAATGCTTTTATTATTGATTTTTTTTTTTTTTTTTTTTTTTACAATTTTTTATCCAATTTATTATTTTATCCTTTATCCTAAAATAAATTCTGTTGAAAAACTGTTTTCAACACTGATAATAATAAGAACCATGATTAATATTTAAGTACCGATAATAATTGATAATAATTGATAATAATTGAGCACCAAATCAGCAGCATATTAGAAATATTATGTGACTCTGAGACTGGAGTTAATGCTACTGAAAATTCAGCTTTGCCATCATTTTAATATTTAAATTTGAAAACATATTAAAATAGAAACCCCTTATTTTAAATTGTAAAAATATTTCACAATATTACTGTTTTTACTACATTAGTGACCTAGTGAATGCAGTCTTGGTGAGCATAAGAGCATTAAAAAAAAGAACTTGGTGAACATAATCAATGAAGACTTACATTTTTGGAGTCCTGGCATATCAAAAATATCCTGTTGTCTTGGGCCAGTTAGCTACCATCCAGAAAACCCTTGTGTGTTTGCAAGTTTTGCCCAGACAAGCACCATTTTCTTTAAAAAATGCATAAAATCCATTCCATTTATTTTTTTGCGGGGTATTGTACCCTCAGGAGCCATCTCTGTCGACAGAACAACTGCATCCAACCAGAGAAAAGCCAAAGCCTGCCAGTAGAACAACATATCAAAGGCTGACTAATTTAATCCCTAAACCTATTGTGTTTAGACTGGCAGCAGTCACACAAGGATTAGCATGTCATTGTTCTCTGATCTGTTACATTATCTGCTTCTGTTGTTCTCATGCATAATCCATAATAAGCCGGGCTTTACATTAATTACCTTACAGTGATCTGTAGCCTCCTTAAATTAATTTTTACAAACAGAATTGTGAACATAATGAATTTTTTTCTCAGTTATGAGTTTGTTTTTCTTCATTTCTTTTTTCATTTGGATTACTGATGTTTATCCAGAGGTTCAAAATGAAGCAAATTATATTAATAGCCCATACTGCTCTGAATACTGATGTGATACATCCGATTGCTGTGTAATAGTGACTATTTAATGGTATCTTAATCCTGTAGCTCCTTCATCTATAAATAATAAAGGAGCAATATGATTTTTAGCTATTCCTGCTGAAATTGGGCCATTTTTTCAGTCTAGACTTGTGGGAGTTGTAGTGAGTCTTTTATGTTCTGGATATTCCCATCACAGCTCAGTTGAAGAAGTGACTTCTGGCTATTTTCAGACATAAACTTTCATACGTGTAATATGTGTTTCTCAAATACAATATGCAGATGTTTTAAACATTTATACAGTTTTCTTAGCTGACAAAACAGTATCTGCTAAAACAGAATGTCAAGAGCTCTTTTGACATAATTTGGACCTTACATACTATAATATCTCACAACAAACAGTACTAAAAGCTTTTATTGTTAGCCAGTGTTGCCCACAGCTTCACAGGAAGTGCTTGTACTCTCAGTGCTATGCTCCGTTGAGCTTGGTTCAGTACTTGCCTTAGGGTATCATTTGTAAGGCTTATTAGAGAAGCTTTGTATAACTAGATAAAATTCTCCTCCCTGCACTGCCTTAGCACAGAAAATTCAGTATCTGCATGTCTATTATACCCTTTTAATGTGTGTGTGCGTGTGTGTGTGTGTGTGTGTGTGTGTGTGTGTGTGTGTGTGTGTGTGTGTGTGTGTGTGTGTGTGTTTGCTTGTATTTCTCCCTATGATGGCCTCAGGAAATGCATACTGCAGGCCTATGTTGTTCTACACTTTTAAAAATAAAGGTTTCAAGACGGGGTTTTCAGAGCGATGCCATACAAGAACCATTTTTGTTTCCTTAAACATTTTGTTTCCTAAGCTATATAAGCCGCTTATAGATGTTACTTTCACTCAATTTAATTAGTTTTTTAGCACCCCCTCTGAACTGTTAACTGTATTGGCTCACCATACAGATTTTGATTTTAAGCTGTATGTTCTGGTTGTGATTCTATGAGAAAAGTGATTGTGACTGTGTTGAACCAATCTTCCAGCTGCATTTGAAGCCCTTCTTTCTTCCACTGCAGCTAGAAATGGCACAAGATATTAAAGCAGATACATTTATGCCAAAGACCACACAATGTGTAGCGTGGCCCTCTGTTTCCCTTGTTCCGTATCCGTGGAGATCCACAATGTTCCATTACAGATGACATCGCACTCCACTCTGTGTAATTCACTGCTGCTCCTTCTCTTCTCTGCTCTCTCTCTCTTTGTGGGGGCCATGAGAACAGTGTCTGAATAATACATACATGGACCACTTTCTCCTGAGCCGTGAATACGCGCTTCCCAGCTTGTCAGGCAGAAAATGAAACCTCTCCTTCTGCGCTGTCACCTCCTCCTTGCATACGTTGGAGCTCTCGATTGAGGTGAAGGGCTTGAATGCTAATGAGCAATCATCAAACGCGAACGTTACTCTTCAAGCACCAAGTCCTTCAAGAGGTTCGCCCAAAGACTTGTTCAGCACGACTCTGACAATGTAAAGATGAAAATTTATGGCTTGTGACTCTAGTTTTCCATTAACTTGGCTCGGTGTGACGGAGAAGTGTTTGATTGCCGTGGAAGTCATTTTGCATGAGATTCAATACATGCAAACAGCTCTATTTTTAATGGTCCGGAGATTCTGTAAGTAAAACTTCCGAACCCATCCATGCCTAGACCCAACTTCCCATTCATTTTGCACATAGTCACAAGGGCACCAGCTAATTAGCATGCTGTATCCTTGAGTCACGTAGGATGCTCCAAGTAATTAAAGTGAAATATTGCAACGTGGAGGCGGAAGATGTGATGTACCCTCCTCTCCGCTTGGGAACAAATCCCTCACATTATAGACACCGCAAGCTCCATTAATAACCCAGGCAACAGTTGTGAAGAATTTGGGTAGTCTTGTGGGAAAAGCTGAAAAAACGTGAGGGAAGAGGGAAAGAAAAATTCACAGACTTGCAGTGATGTGGAGCCATATGGCTCTGCATATTTCAGGACGATAAAGTCCTCCACTGAGGACAGAATATTACAGAGATGTCTCTACTTAGCAGGCAGAGGCACAAGCGGTAATGAATATGGCGAAGCCATGAATTTTGTACTTCAAAACAAGCCATGGAGTTTCCAGAAATACACATGAACTGATAGAACATTATGCATTGATTAATGCCCTTACATATTTTTTATTTAGCTGATATAAATTTATTACATTTGTAATTAAATGGTACAATATAAAGAAATTGACAAGACACAGATTGCTATTTACTCTCTTGTACAGTACTGAAGTATCAACAAATGCATCGATAAATGTTTTGTATCAGTCAGTGGCTTACATTTTTTTTAAACAGAATCGTTCTTTTTAGTGAACTAAATCGGAGCTGCATTAAATATGCATTATGCATTAATGTTTGCGGCTCAGCACAGATCTAAAAGGTACCATCTCGAATCTCACTTTTAAATTACAAGATGGCGCCGCTGAGTTCGGTCGCCGTCCAGGTCGCTCCGCTTAGATTGTGTTTTTATTTACTTTTTTACCTACTTTTGCTTTCTCTTTTTGCACACATAACCTCTGCACTGATCACTTACGACAAAGGAACACTTTTGGACATTGGATACCGCTTCACTAACCTGTTCCAGGACACTTTATCCTCCAACCCATCGTGGCCATCTGAGATTCTCCGGAACACCGAGATGAACAATGGCCACCTGAATAACCACCCGAGGCGACGGATCAAAAAACACCGCGGGAAACGTGCTGGGGTCCGCAACAGACTGAGAAAAAGAGCTCACAGTCCTCCTCTACCGAGCATTCTGCTCGCCAATGTCCAGTCTCTGGAGAATAAGATGGACGATCTTAGAGCCAGGATAAGTTTCCAACGGGACATTAGGGACTGTAACATCCTTTGTTTGTCTGAAACATGGCTCACGCCCTCGGTCCCGGACGCTGCTGTAACGCCGTCTGAAAACTTCTCTGTTTTTACGGATGGACAGGACAGCCGAGGCCGGTAAATCCAAGGGTGGAGGAGTGTGTTTCATGATTAACAAGAAATGGTGTGACCCCAGGAATATCTCCACTCTGTCGCGCTCCTGCTCGCCTCATCTGGAACATTTATCTATTATTTGCCGCCCATTCTATCTTCCCCGGGAGTTTTCATCGATCATCGTTACTGCTGTCTACATCCCACCACAAGCTGACACCGGTTTGGCTTTGTCCGAGCTTCACGATGCGCTCAGCGGCAACATCAACAAACATCCTGACGCTGCTGTTATCATCGCTGGGGACTTTAACAAAGCCAACCTCAGGCAGGTTATGCCTAATTATTATCAACATGTATCCTGTCCAACCAGAGGACCGAATACACTGGATCACTGCTACACTCAGTTTAAGCATGCCTACAAAGCTCGCTCACTACCGGCTTTCGGCAAATCGGACCATGCCGCCATTTTTCCTCACACCGGAATATAAACAAAGGCTCGTTCAAGAACCCCCGGTGCAGAGGGTGGTGACGCGCTGGTCCGCCCACTCAGAAGCCATGCTACAGGCGGCTCTTGATGACGTAGACTGGGACATGTTTCGGGCAAGTTCATCTGACGTCAGCGAGTTCACGGATGTAGCATTAAGCTTTGTAAACACGCTAGCCGAACAAGCTACGGATACAATATCTATAAGGACCTTCTCTAATCAGAAACCTTGGGTGGACAGTACAATCCGTGCAGCAGTAAACAAACACACTGCTGCTTACAACGCCGGTCTTTTGTTGGGAAACATGAGTGAGTACAAAGCATCGTGCTATGCTCTCCGACGCGCAGTATGAGCCGCCAAACTCCGATACAGGGAACGAATAGAGTCACATTTCCAGCTCAATGACTCCCGACGCATGTGGCAAGGACTAAGAACCATCTGTGCCTTTGGAAATAAATCCTCTGCAGAGGTGAGAGCAGATCCGTCGCTGGCTGACGAGCTAAACACACTTTCTACGGCCGCTTTGAAAGCAATCTGAGCAGCGCGAGTCTGCCGATCAGCGCGTCAGGAAGCAGCATTCAGAGCAGCGATAATCATGTAATCACCGTGTCTGAGGACGAGGTTCGGAGGGCTCTAAAGCGAGTGAATGTCAGGAAAGCAGCCGGACCTGATGGGATTTCTGGCCGTATTCTGCGGTCCTGTGCTGATCAGCTCACTGGTTTGTTTACATCCATTTTTAATGAGTCTCTTGCTACATCGGTGGTTCCCACCTCCTTCAAAAAATCTGTCATCATCCCTGTGCCTAAGAACAATAACCCCCTCTTGCCTGAATGACTATCGTCCAGTTGCCCTCACATCAATAGTCATGAAAGGTCTTTGAGGGACTGGTTAAAAACTTCATCTGCTCCTCCATCCCGGATACTTTGGACCCTCTTCAGTTTGCTTATCGCCCCAACAGATCCACTGATGATGCCATCTCTCACATCCTGCACTCTTTTCTCAAGCACATTGACAGCAATAACAGGAACTATGTAAGGCTGCTATTTATCGACTATAGCTCAGCTTTCAATACTATAGTCCCCATCACGCTAGCTTCTAAACTCACTGGACCTCGGCCTGAATTCTTCACTATGCAACTGGATTCTTCTTGATTTCCTCACCGGCAGACCTCAAGTGGTGAAAGTAGGCCAGTTCACCTCTAACTCCATCACCCTGAACATAGGAGCTCCACAGGGCTGTGTCCTGAGTCCCCTGCTCTACTCTCTCTACACACATGACTGCGTGTCTTCCCACAGCTCCACATCTATTATTAAATTTGCTGATGATACTGTGGTTCTGGGCCTCATTTCCAACAATAATGAGACCGCATACTTGGATGAGGTAGAGAAATTAACATCATGGTGCCAGGCAATTGTCTCCTCTCTGAATGTGAGCAAAACTAAAGAGCTGATTGTTGACTTCAGGAAGAGACAGCAGCAGCCCTATACTCCTCTAATGATCAGCGGGACCCCTGTGGAGAGGGGTGAGCAGCTTCAAGTACCTCGGTGTAAACATCTCCGAGGACCTGACTTGGACTACACACATTCAAACACAGGTTAATAAAGCCAGGCAAAGACTGTACCATCTGAGACAGCTGAGAAAATTCAGGGTTTCACCTGCAATCCTGAAAACTTTCTATTCAGGGGCCATTGAAAGTGTATTGACTCAGTGTATATCAGTGTGGTATGGGAACAGCTCCAGTAATGACTGCATAAGCCCTGCAGAGAGTTGTGCGCTTAGCTGAGCGCATGTCAGGGTCTGCTCTCCCCTCTCTGCAGGACATCTACCTCAAACGCTGCAAAAAGCAGAGCTGTTAAAATAATCAAGGACTCCATTCACCCCAGTAACCATCTTTTCACTTTGCTGCCATCTGGTAAGCGTTTCCGTAGCCTGATGTCAAAAACTGAGAGACTTAGGAGGAGTTTCTTCCCCCAGGCCATCAGGCTCCTAAACTCAAAACCAGCCTCTTAACATCTTCATGTCTCCACTTAATATTCACTTTATCAGTAAGACATTCATCATTCACTACCTCACATTGACATACTGTAAGTGTCAACCTGTTTGCACATTTGCCTCTTGTACATTCCTGTGTATCTTATTATTTAAGACTACAGTTTACTTTCATGCACATTTATTTTCCACTATATATTTAATTCTACAGTATACATCTCTTTATATATTTTTTATATTTTATTCTTTTTATTTTTATTGTTTACTTTTATTCCATTCTTTCATAGCTATATTTATGTATATTTTCATCTGTGTTGTATTCTTTAATAATTGCACTGTCCATGGAGCGGACCTGACTCACATTTCACTGCTGGTTATATATGCTCTATATAATTGTGTATGTGACAAATAAAAATCTTGAATCTTGAATCTTGAATCTTAAATCACTTGTACTACACTGATAATGAATCTATCTCAGGTCAATTCTCATTTAATGTTTACAAACAGTATTCTCAAAAGAAATTATGTAGACTTCCAGTGACAAAGCTATATAGTCTCTTCACTGTCTCATTCTGAAGGCTTGAGGTCACATTTGTCAGCCAAATGCATCATCGTCTCATTTCAGAAAAGCAACTATTATAAAATTGTAATATTATAAATTATAAAATATTCCTCATGAGGCGTAATTACTGTAATTTAATTCTAACTTTAGAACTTAAGAATGGTTGTTTGTCTGAAATCAGAGCCTATGACGTCTGCATCTGATAAATGTGACTTCCCAAGGTCACAGCCTTCAAATTTAACTTGGTTAGTAAAAGAGTGTGAATCGGGTTACAATTCAGTCTGAATGATTCAAATAGTTTATTCAACAGTTTCTGAGGTTTCTCACAGTGAGAAAACACAGCTTTGGATGAAGTGAATATATTTACCTACAATAATTTGAAACCCAACCTGCAAATATATTTTATCGCTTGTCCGTGATGAAGTTTAACTCTGTAAAATGCCCAATTCTTGGAGTCTTGGAGTAACTCCAAACACTGTGGTAGAATCAGTGATAATCATTCAGTATAGTTTTTTCCTTTAATATGAAGCGATGAGAATACTTTTTGTACACAAAGAAAACCAAAATAATGACTTTATTCAATAATTCCTCTCCTCTGTGTCTCTCCAAATCAGCGTAGCGCCATTTTGGCAATTCTGACTAGTACGCAGGAGGCGTATGCTATTCTGTGTCAGCCGCGCTGCGTTGATTGTCTTTCAAACCAAAGTGTAAATACACGTAATAAATGTATCCTTGTGGCGCGGCTGATACAGAAGAGCGTAAGCGGCTTGCGTACTAGTCAGATTTGTCAAAATGGCACTAGGTTAATTTGGAGAGACAAAGAGAGGAATTGTTGAATAAAGTCGTTATTTTTGTTTTCTTCATGTACAAAAAGTATTCTCGTCGCTTCATAACGTTACGGTTGAATCACTGATGCCAGATGGACTATTCTGACGATGTTTTTCATACTTTCCTGGACCTTGACAGTATTATTTATTTGGCAGTGTATGGGACAGTCTCAACCATCCCGATTTTCATCCAAAATATCTTAAATTGTGTTCCGAAGACGAACAAAGCTTTTACGGTTTTGGAACAACATGGGGGTAAGTGATAAATGACAAAATTTTCATTTTGTGATGGAGTATCCCTTTAATGACACTACAAACAAAAGCAGGTCACTAGAAGAAAGTGACAAGAGCACTGAGATTTAACCATGGATACAAATTAACGAGACTCAGAAGGTAAAGTGTTAGGGACCAGCTATATCTTAAATGCTGACAGCGTTTAAAATGAGTACTTGAAAGTGTCTAGAGTTCAGCTCTCCTGTTAAGCTAAGAGCTTCTCACAAAAAACAGTGTCTTTGTTGCTTATTCAGTGTCTCGTCCATTGAAATGCATGCAGCAAGAACCCAGCTAACAGGGTACATTCTTTGTTCAAACTTTGGCTAACTTTCTTGCAAGGTTTTCTCAAAGTTATGAACAAACATACTAGAAGTAATGTTAACAGAACATTCTGAGAATGTTGGCACAAAATCGTTATTTATAAATTCTTGGAACGTTTTCTGAAATGTTTCAGTTGGACATTCAACTCCTTACTATACTAGTTGTTTAAGAATGCACAGAGAACGCATTGTTTGCAAAATGATAAAATGGAATGTTCCCTTAATAATTTCCATAATGTCACATATCCAAGAAAAGAAAACATTTAAAAATCTAGCCGTTTTGAGTGTTCAGAGAACAATCAGAAATAACATTAACTTAATGGAACCTTTAGCAAAATGTTCTCAAAACATAGTTTTGTAAGCAGAGGTAGGAACATCCATATAAATACTTTAATAATAATAATAATAATAATAATAATAATAATAATAATAATAATAATAATAAATTATGCAGTATTTAAGTTACATAAATAATAATTGTGTTAGTATGAATAAACCAGGAGTGGTAGTTGGTTGATAAGAAGGAAAAATTGATCTATATTGTGCTTCTGTTATCCATTCTTGAGAGGAAAAATGTCATTACTAAACAATAATTCACACTTTTAAAGCCTAAAGAGGAATATCCAGTATAAGGAAGTCCTCGGATTGTACAGCTCTGAAAATGTCCAGCAGCCTTATTTATCATGTTTCCCATATGACTGGAGGAACATTTGCTGCAAGTTGTTATTTTCTGTTTGAGTATTGGAATGAATTCCTGGGGGATAATATTGTTGTGAAATATATATATATATATATATATACTTTATTGCATTGCCTCAAAATGTTGTGTTTACCTCACTGAGATTCTCTAGATGGATTTGCTGGATCATTAACAAATCAAAATGTGTCTCTCTACATGCTGTATTTGGATTCAATTAAATCACATAATCCCAACAGGATCCAAATATTTTTGGGACATTTTACAGCGAGAGAATCTGCCCACAATGTGCAGATCAAACTGAAAAGTGTCTCTTCTACACACCCACACACAAGAAAAACACACACACTGTGGGTGGATCCCAAAGTTAGTAACAGTACGGTTGAATTTATCTAACAACACCACCTCATGGCAATTTTATTTTTAGTATTCAGTCTCCTTATTGAAGTTAAAACAATGCTCCGACTCCATTGCTACCAGTAATACTTTGGTTCTGCAATTATTTATTGGTTTGTTTTTTTACTTTTATTATTTTGGTTTTTTACTTAGGTAAACAACGGAAAACCCACATGGCAAATGAGATTATCACATATCCGTGATGGAGGTATAGGCACGCACACAAACATCTCAAATACTCGAACTCCATCAAACTCCCAGCCTCTTTTCTTAGCACTTTGTGAGCATGCCAAATTTGCATATTATGACTTGCACTAATTACAGTACTGGTTTAGTTAGTGTTGTTTTGATGTTAGGTTAGGTGTGTGTTTTTCTTGTATTGTATTGTGAGCTGCCACTGAGAACCGCTCCTGCTCACTTAATGACAAAAATGTGTCCTGCTTCATAATTAGACATAAAAATGATCTAGCAATAACAAAAACCTCCACAGACGTGTTTGAAAGCTGGGATGAAGAATCACATTTTGAATTATTTGTCATTTAGATTTTTTATGAGGTACGAATGCAAATGCGGATTCTAATGAATTAACATAGCTAGACTGAGAAAACACAACAGAACAGCTGTAATTATAATGCCATCTTTCTAAATCATGTCCTCAAAGTTATCATTAGCATACAGGATTGCTTATGGTTTCCGTAAGGGAGACCGTTCGCTCACAAATGTGAATGTCAGCAGAGAGGAATCTATAATTAATCTATATTTGTGGATGACTTTTTTTTTCATATTTCTAAGATAAATATGTGTTATTAAGAAGTTTTGTGGGTCCAAAGAAAGAAGTAAATCTGTTTAGTGGAGTGCCGCTGAGTCACAGGCTGCTGTTTAGCTCAATCTGTAATATCACTACACTAATGCTGCCAGCTCAAACTGCTCATGTTGTATTTGAATGAGCATTTGTCTTATACAACTGGTTCCAGAAATAGATGAAGTCTAATCATTATTTTGACTGCTCAACAGGGACATTTCATCAACAAAACAAATGCAGTAAAAGCAGAGGCTTAATGTATTCAAAAAGGCCTCAATCTCACCAGTAATATTCCAATTACTAGCCTTACTGAGCTGTACAGCCAGCAGTGTTGAATTCAACATTTCATTTTTTTTTATACCTATACACTTAACAATATAAATATATATATATATATATATATATATATATATATATATATATATATATATATATATATATATATATATATATATATATGTATATAGGGCTTGTCGAATTCTAATATTAACTGTTAAGTTGAAGTGCTAAACCAAACTGTCCCTCTCTGTCTCATAATAGAGTTTAAAAGCCCAGTGTGAAACATTCTATTACAAAAACCCTATTCAGTTGCATTTTATGCTGTCAAGGGAAAAATACATGAATTACTTATTCAGTATAAATATTTGTGCTTTGACAAAGGCTAGAAGTCTAAAGAACTACTAAATAGCTAAATAAAATTGCCCATTCCTTGAGTTCAGGTGAGGTTTCTGCTCTGTTGTTCACTATAAAGTGTATGCTGAATGTTTGAATGACTAAAACAAATCGACTCATTAGAATTATTCACTCATTGCAAGTACATCTACACTGGCTGTACTGCATGTTTTCATTTTCATTAAATAACAGTCTCATTAGAGTCATTTTCGTCTGTACTCGATTACCTTGGTTTCATTGTATGTTTTTTCCAAGCAGCAACCTCCCGCTCTCTCTCGTGAAGCCAACAAGGAAGGGACTTAAACTGTAATTCGTCAACTGGCCGCTAGAGGCTGGCTGCAAAAGGGAGTCAATCACATAGACTCCCCATGTTAAAATACCCAACTTTACAGCAGAAAAAAACATGTGTAAAGCCTGGTTCAAAAAATTATTTTGGTCTATATAGCTAATTTTGGTCTTCATGTTAACTGTGAGGTGGTGATTTTTTTTTATAACTCATCCGTTTAAATTATATTAAGCCTTAAAATTCTGCATAATTAAGGGCGTGGCCACTTGAGTGACAGGTAGATTGCCGCTGCTGACACTGCCGTCATGCTAGGTGGGCGTGGTTTCAGCAACCAGCTCCCGCCTCTTTGCCCATTTTCGATTATCCGGGAGTGACGCGCTGCCAAGATGTGATGGCCGCCTCCGCAGTCCTTTGAGCTTCAAAGACGCTCTTCGGAAGCCTACGGGTGACGTCACGGACACTACGTCCATATTTTTATACAGTCTATGGTTTTTTTTTTTAAATTAATTTATTTGTTTGATTAGTTTGTTTTGTTTTTTGTTTGGATTAGTGTGGTTGTGTATGTTTTTGACTTGTTAAAGTTATTCATTCTAAATAGAATAACGTTGGTTGCGCTGATTTTGTTTCACTTAAAAGAACCGATTGGTTAGAGTCATTCGTTCTGTATTCCATGTACACTTGATGGGTTGTATGTTTTTGATTCAAAGAATTGATTCATTAGAGTCATTTGTTCCAAATAGGTTGGCACTGGTTGCATTATTTTTGATTCAGTTAAAAGAACTGATTTATTAGTCACTTGTTCTGTCACACGCAGGGACCAAGCACCAGCCCATCAAAAACCCACAAGGGGCCCACATGGAAATTTTGGCTGGGAAATTGCTTCCTAATTCAGTCTGTTTCAATTTGCAGCACATATTTCAGCGAGCTTCACATGACAAAGAATTGGGGTGAAGAGTAATTTAGTCTGTCACCCCTTTATTTTTTAATTGGTAAGTGTGACAGACCTTCAACAGAAGAGGGACAAGCTTTCAACCTAAAAGAGTCGGTAGGTGTGACATCACCCACCAAAATAGAGTTATTTTGAGTCAGCTATAGCTGGCTGTCTTTACGGGTGAGAAAATTAATGGGAAAGAGAAATGACAATGACACTGAAAAGCTGTGAATTTGAAACTAAAATTGTTGCTGAGAGAATTTTATTTCAATGTTTCTGTGACCGCCATCTTTATTTGAATAAGGTTCTACCGAATAGGAGTTTGACCTGAGGAGGACGGGTGAACAGATGTCAAAGCTGATGTGAAACAGCATTTAGCTGACTCCAGATCGTCTGTGGGAATAATTAGCTCTAAGAAATCAAGCAAAGCGCCCATTGACTGCATTTTAATAGTCTCCACTCAGATTGTGACCTCACCACAGCACACTCAAAAGTAATTTGCTTTCATATGAATCACAGAAACACTTTCAAAATACTCTCTTTTTTGGTGGGTGAACCTCTATTTGTTGCCTTAAATGTCATTGCGAGTATTATTAAGTGCACCCCTTTCTTTATCCTTTATGAGACAATATTTGCTGATTTTATGCAGTTATGAGGGCATCATATACCTACTTATTTACTATATAGTATGAACATTTTACAAACCCAATTCCAAAAAAGTTGGGACACTGTACAAATTGTGAGTAAAAAAAGGAATGGAATAATTTACAAATCTCATAAACTTATATTTTATTCACAATAGAATATAGATAACATATCACATATTGAAAGTGAGACATTTTGAAATGTCATGCCAAATACCGGAGCTACACATTCCAAAAAAATTGGGACAGGTAGCAATAAGAGGCCGGAAAAGTTAAATATACATATAAGGAACAGCTAGAGGACCAATTTGCAACTTATTAGGTCAATTCGCAACATGATTGGGTATAAAAAGAGCCTCTCAGAGTGGCAGTGCCTCTCAGAAGTCAAGATGGGCAGAGGATCACCAATCCCCCAATGCTGCCGCGAAAAATAGTGGAGCAATATCAGAAAGGAGTTTCTCAGAGAAAAATTGCAAAGAGCTTGAAGTTATCATCATCTGCAGTGCATAATATCATCCAAAGATTCAGAGAATCTGGAACAATCTCTGTGCATAAGAGTCAAGGCCAGAAAACCATACTGGATGCCCATGATCTTCGGGCCCTTAGATGGCACTGCATCACATACAGGAATGCTACTGTAATGGAAATCACAACAAAATGGGCTCAGGAATACTTCCAGAAAACAATGTCGGTGAACACAATCCACCGTGCCATTCGCCATTGCCGGCTAAAACTCTATAGGTCAAAAAAGAAGCCATATCTAAACATGATCCAGAAGCGTAGGTGTTTTCTTTGGGCCAAGGCTCATTTAAAATGGACTGTGCCAAAGTGGAAAACCGTTCTGTGGTCAGACAAATCAAAATTTGAAGTTCTTTTTGGAAAACTGGGATGCCATGTCATCCGGACTAAAGAGGACAAGGACAAACCAAGTTGTTATCAGCGCTCAGTTCAGAAGCCTGCATCTCTGATGGTATGGGGTTGCATGAGTGCGTGTGGCATGGGCAGCTTACACATCTGGAAAGGCACCATCAATGCTGAAAGGTATATCCAAGTTCTAGAACAACATATGCTCCCATCCAGACGTCGTCTCTTTCAGGGAAGACCTTGCATTTTCCAACAAGACAATGCCAGATCACATACTGCATCAATTACAACATCATGGCTGTGTACAAGAAGGATCAGGGTACTGAAATGGCCAGCCTGCAGTCCAGATCTTTCACCCATAGAAAACATTTGGCGCATCATAAAGAGGAAGATGCGACAAAGAAGACCTAAGACAGTTGAGCAACTAGAAGCCTGTATTAGACAAGAATGGGACAACATTCCTATTCCTTAACTTGAGCAAACTTGTCTCCTCAGTCCCCAGACGTTTGCAGACTGTTATAAAAAAGAAGAGGGGATGCCACACAGTGGTAAACATGGCCTTGTCCCAACTTTTTTGAGATGTGTTGATGCCATAAAATTTAAAATAAACTTATTTTTCCCTTAAAATGATACATTTTCTCAGTTTAAACATTTGATATGTCATCTATATTGTATTCTGAATAAAATATTGAAATTTGAAACTTCCACATTATTGCATTCTGTTTTTATTTACAATTTGTACAGTGTCCCAACTTTTTTGGTTTGTAATTTCATATCTTAACAATACAATACCAAAGTTAGGGTCAGTAAGATTTTTTAAAATGTTTTTGATAGAAGTCTCTTATGCTCACCAAGGCTGCATTTATTTGATCAAAGATGCAGCAAAACAGTATTTTGAAAAATTGTATTTATTTCTGTGATGGCAAAGCAGAATTTTCAGAAATCATTTTAATATGCAGGTTTGGTTCTCAAGAAAAGTTGTATTATTATCAATACTGGATTATTATTATTATTTATTTATTTATTTTATTTTTTGATGAATAGAAAGTTAAAAAGAACAAAATTAAATTGAATAAAATTTTTGTAACTGCTAAAAAAAAATGATAAATTAAAAAAAAATGTTAGTACACCCAAACTTTTAAATGTTTAATGTATATATGTCTACAAAACATTCAGCTTAACATGTTTCTAAGAACATTTTTAAATTGTAAATAGAAAAAAAATGAATGAAAACATGAATCGCGACTTCAGTATAAAAACCTTGCCACAGATTTTAAGTATGAATGCTTGCAAGGTTACTGAATGATACGCAGTGTCTTGCAAAATTAATGCTAAAATGAAAGCTCAGTGATACGTGTACATCATTTCAGCCCTCGTGTCATTAACATCTGAAACGGAGCCAAGCTATTCCTCTTAAAAGTGCCAGACAGAGCCATCAGACGTCAGCGCTGACTCTAGAGCAGTTGATGAGACAAGGATGAGGGAATAAAAAGAGGTCATTTTTGATTTTTGCTCTTAACTACCACATTAACATTTCAAGCGCATTTCCTCCAAACCCCTGTGTGCATTCAGATATGAGCTGTCGTGCGTCGTAATTGACTTCGTCTCCGTGGCCAAAGCTAGCAGCAATATTCAGCCTGGCTGCTGACATATTTAGTTGCGTGTTGGATGTTATTCTGTTCTGTAGTGACACTGTCTTCACAGATGATTAGAATGCCACAGAGATCTAGCTTAATTGCAAGTTTTTATGTTTTGCAGCTCCCATGTCCTCAGATGACACGTTTTACTGTGTATTCCCTTTCTGTGTGCTGTAATTATTCACAGAAATTACGATGCTGTAAAGAGAATTTAATTACACATTCCTCTAGTCTTTCTGCCGGCTGTTGGACCACATCAGGCAATTATATAAAGTATAACTTATTGTATTTGTAAGCTGCGATTGGTTTAACGCTCTGCAGTCTTGTATCGGTTGTGGCCACCCACCAATTAAAACATCACAATGCGAGAGGACTTTGCACATGCCTGAATGATCTTGAGATACTGAGGCAGTCTGGTGTATAATTGAGTATAACAACACATTCAAATCGAATACATCATTTATTTCAATGTTCAGTCAACAAGTTCTAAAATTTGAGGCTTGGGGTTATACTGAAGCCCTTTTCTGATTACAAATGTGATTCTTTAAATGATAAAAGTCCTCATAATTATGATTTGGTGTCTCATAAAAATAAGAACATTTCTCATAAAATAGAGAAGAAAACCCATAATTATGACTCAGTATCCCATAATGAGCAATTTTCTCATAATTACGAGTAATTATGTCAACATTGAGAGAATGTGATAATTAAGACTCACTATTTTATTATAATGAGAGGTGTTTTCATGATTTAATGTCATATTATTTAAAAAACTAATAAAATCTTAGAATTTAAAATGATTTCATGATGGAAAACTCCATCATCATGACATACTGTAACATTAAGATGTTATTATTATGAGAAAATACTTAAATATAAAAAGTATCTAATAATTCGTTATTAGTTATTATAATCATGACTAATAAATTTAGTCATGATTGTAAAAAACATGAGTAAAAATGTCAGTAATGTAAAATATATGACAAGATTCACATTCTCTAAATAATGAGAAACATGTTTATAATATCAGAAAGTGTTATAATACTGAGAAAAAGTATTTCATAATAACACATTTTGTCATAATAACTTAATGTCTCATAATATTAAGAATATTAAAAATCATTATTATCAGAAGGTTTATCATTATTATAAGATAAGTCATTGTTTATTCATGTTTATTTATTTATTCATTCATTATATTCATAATAAGGAAAAATAATGAATTAAAATTAGAAAGTATCTCATAATAATGATACCCCTTTCCATAATAAGTAAATATGTTTATACTGAGAAAAATTCTCATAATCATGACTCAGTATCTCATAATGAGAAAGTTTTTAATAATTATTTTTAATGTCAATTCTGAGAAATAAATTTCATAATTAAGATGTTCTCATAATTGTGAGCATATCAGTACTGAGGACATACATTGCATAATTATGGCATATTGTACTTGAATAATGAAGAAACTGAAGTCTTAAAATGACTTAATATATCATAATATTGAGTCGTTATAATGCTAAGTCATTATTATGAGAAAGTAATGATGAGAAACTACGTCATTATTATATAAAAAAGTTAAATGAAATTATATATATATATATATATATATATATATATATATATATATATATATATATATATATAAATTAATATAACTTAAAGAATCATTTTTTACTCCACTGTGGGGGAAATGTGCTTCCATAGGGTCATGTGCGCCTATTGTTAGCACACACTCTGGGGTCCTGGAGTCCGCAGTGAGGCAAACCTAATTGCAGCGCAACACGGAAAGAATTGCCAGTCTACTGAAGTGAATCATTTGTAGCCCGTAGCATTTGTGAGGTGTGGAAATCGGTCTTCTTTAAAGACTCAACTCTATATCTGTAATTATCACTTCCCTTGTGAGCACTAATGTTTCTAATTAGTCAGTTTTACATTTTACGGCTCATTGGGACTATCGAACGCATGGCGCATGTGTACTGCCTCCATGATAGAGCAGATGCAGTGTTTCCCCCAGCAGTCTCACGTCTGTCAGGTACACACACACACACACAGCCCAATCAATAGTGGCACTAGGAGTGAGATGTTTGAAAATTGCACAATATTTAGGGTGTTTACAGGTAGCGAGGTAAAAGCTGCCCAGTGGTGAGCATTGACCTGCCTGTTTGCTGACGGAGGCAAGCAAGATAAAGTTGGCCAGGGCGCTGTGACCTCATCTCAGAGGCTTATCTCCTCAGCCGTCTGATGCCTGGGACATTATTGATCAGCTGTGTGGGGATCCATCATGCCTTGGGACCACCTTAGAGCCTACCAAAAAGGTAAGGATTGAGAGGGAAAAATACAGAGATGAAGAAAGAGACAGAAAGACAGAAAAGAGACAGGCAGAGAAAAGAGGCAACGTGAGGACGAGGCATTACATAAATCGCTAGCCACCCTTGAGTTTCCAGCAGGTTGGTGCCCCTCAGACTTCTTAATAGTTTAATGAGCAAATATGGCAAAAATTAAATTTTTAGATAAATTTTACAATATATTTTGAAAATCAAATCTTATAAAAAATTGACACATTTTTTAAATACATATAGCTAATACATTTAGCATTTACCCAAAATGCATTTTAACAATGATAATGTATTTTCTTTGAAGTACATTAACTGTTTTTTTTTTTTTTTAATTTATGTTAAGTATCTTATAGTAAGCCTCAAAATATTATAACAATTTAAAACCCCATGATCCTTCAGAATTCATTCTAATATACTGATTTGGTGCTCAAGAAACATTTCTTATTATCAATGCTCAAAACAGATTATTTGATAAATATAAAGTCAGCATTTATTAAAAAAAAAACTTCTGTGTCTTAAAAATAGTGTATCATCTTTTAAAGTGCATTTTCTAACAGTGTTTTTGCATTTAAAGGTTTAAATAAAGTATTTTGCAAGTTGAAAAATATATTTTCTTAAGTTATTTTGTTTACAGTAAGGTTTACCTGATTTTATTTTCATATGGGAGGCCATCTAGCTTTATCAACAAAGCCTGGAGCAGAATGGATATTCTATCTGGTCTAAACTAGTCTCTTTTTTTTCGGGGGGAAAGAGAATCATACTAAGCAAGAAAAGTGAAACAAGTAGAAGGAAATACTAAAAAGCTAGAAGAGAGTAAAGAGCCACAAAAGGAGGGTATTAGATTGGCAGGGGTTGTGGATAGAAAGACAGAGTAAATATTTCTACTACGCAGCTCCTTCTGTACAAACAACACAGACCCAGGAAACTGAGTAATGCAGAGCAAAGTACAGTTACTATGATGACTGCCCATGTTAGGCAATGTCATGAATCAAATATCCTCAATTATCTAAAATGTTTTAAACACTAAATTAAACGATGGGGGAAATCCACCACACTGTAGCTCTCAAATTTATGCTGCCATCAAATTTTAAATACTGAAAAACACTGGTCATGAGACAGGCAAGAAAAATATATTTTCTTAAAGAAAACTCATATGGCTTTAGTATAGTTGAAATATAGTGCATTCTTTGTACAGAACTTGTATTATTTGTAGAGTTTGACAGTCTCATTCATTGAATAGAAAATAGCTCTACTTTTGTGTTCCATGGGAGAAAGAAATTAGATCTATTTATTTTGGGGTGAACTATACTGTTATACCCATAATTATTTTCTGGCTGTGGAATAATAATAGAAAATAAGAAATATATGCTATTGGAAAGGATTTGTGCACTCATTATGAAGTAATTTTGTACTATAAGCTCCATAAGCTTCCATAGCTCTAGGATGTGATGATTCTAGCAAAACAATATTGAAGATGGTAACAAAGCAGACAGAAGAAAGAAAAGACAGTCAAAAGAAAATTCAATGGTGACACTGTAGACTACATTACAGAAAGTAATAACTGGTTCTCTGAGCCTAACACCCTAGCAAACACTCCTCAGACTGTAAATTGAATCAAAGAATGCAATGTTCCGCAGTACCAGAGTGACCTTGGTTTTAAAGAAATCATTTGCTACTGTTTTCTTCTTTCTCATTTGTATGTCACAAAAGACATCATTTTAAGAATTTGACTGTTTTTTGTTTTTTTTTCTAACTGCCATGCAACATATCCAACTTATATCACTGCAAAAATAAAAAGCTTTTGTAAGTAACTTGGGGATTTTAAGGACCATCATTCTCAGTTTAATGAGGCAAGAGAAAGGAGTGCAAGCAGACAGAGGTTTATCTCCACATTAAGGTAGAAAAGGTAGAAAATAAATGGACTATAACAAATGTCCATTGATTATGACAGTTCAGTTTCATGGAATTTAGTGAGAGCAAATTAATTCAGTGAGAGAAGCTTCTGGATTTCAGGTGTTGCAGTAAAAAGAGCCAGGATTTCTCATGTTTTAGGAAACATTTCACACTGAATTTATGATGCTGGGAACAAACTCAAAATCACACAAAGCCAGTATTCAGGAAAACAAATACTGCCTGACACATCGGAAAATTGCACAGCATATTAAACTCTACTGCAGCAATATCTGTGAGAATGAACATTAATGAATTCTGTCATTTTTGTCATAAATCTTGAATATTTTCCCCAGAATGTAATTTGCATTACATTTTTTAAATTATGTATTGTGTTTAATTTAATTCTGAGGTGGAAGTGACAAGGAAGTCTTTGGAACAAAGCTTCTGTCTTGTTAAGGTGTATGTTATAGCTAACATATTTCATCTCAGGTATGCTGCTCAGTGACGTTTGGCAAAAAAAAGTAACTTTTTTTTCGATTTTTTTTTTATTAAATCAGATAAAATCAGATTTAATTAAACCAATTATATCAAAAGTGAGAGTAAAGACATTTACATTGTTACAAAAATATATATTTGAAATCATATTATTTTGAAATATTTTATTCATAAAGAAAAAAAATATTAGGGCTTCTACAAAAATATTAAGCCGCACGCACAGCTGTTTCAAAAATAATAAGAAGAAATATTTCTTGAACAGCAAATTAGCATATTACAATGATTTCTGAAGGATCATGTGACACTGAAGACTGGAGTAATGACTGCTGGAAATTCAGCTATAAGTATAATATATTAAAACAGAAAGCAGCTGTTTTAAGTTGTAATAATATTTCACAATATTACTGTTTTTACTGTATGTTTGATCAAATAAATGCAGCCTTGGTGAGCATAAAAGACTACTTTCAACAACATAAAAAAAAAATCTTATCAACCTAACAGCAGTGCAAATATATAAATAATACAAATGGAAATACAAATGTAATTAATTTTCATTGTGGACTTTAATTTTTCTAAAAATTTAAAAATGATTTGATTTTATGTGACCTTAACATATTATTTCCAAATCTTTGCCACATCCTGTTTTTATGTTGTTGTATTTGATGGATATCTACGGCTAAGCACAAAGATGGCTAACTGTGAGTCATGCTAAACAAGAAAGACATCCAAACCACGAATGAAGAGAGTTTGAGGGACATGCTTCAAAATCCCAGAGTGGATCTGCACTGGAGGATTGTGACAGTAAAGATGACTCTGTGGTTGTGGGAGGATCATGGTGAATATGACGGCAGAGAGCAGTCTTGCCCTCACATCTCCCTCTACAGCTGCTTTCAACCGGAAAGATGAGAGCTGAAGTCTGACTGAAGTGACAGCACGTCTGGAAAAAAAAGCACTTCTGTGTGTCCTTGAGCGGCCGGGAGAGAAAAGTCCCTTGATGTCTGAGTAGGTAAAACTCACACACATATACACACAATACAATGCTGTGAGAGGTGTCTAAGTGTTGCTCTGATAGCCTTAAGTATGGTTACGCTATGACAGCTGACAACATTGTCAAGAATATCCTTAAAACACTTAAGGAATAAAGTTCCTCACACCAAGACTCTACAATAACAGCGGCTCATCTGTATTGAAGCATGTGCATTTCAAGACTGCTTCCGTATTCCTGTGAACATCTCTGAAATCACTTCAGGGGCGATTCATTTGCATTGAAGAGTTTTTAGAGGTTGTTTGAGTATTCTTTGGAGCTTTTTTGGAATGAGTGATTTTGTTGTATACTATCATCCTTGTATAATAATTAACCCTTTCATAATTACAAAAATAGCTCCATATAAACAATCAGTGATCAGTAAACTCAATCTGGACTCAAAACAACACCAGTTACAATACAATAAATAAATCAAAGATGATTTAAATCCTCAAATTTCCATTCAGACTTGCTGCATGTGCCATCTCATCTAATTGTAGTTGTTTTGTCTGTGTATGATCACGTGTATTGGCAAAAGAAAAAAAAAAACAGTAAGATAATAAAACAAGAGCCTTTATTACATATATTTATTATAATTATGATTATATTGATACCATTTTTTTGTATTCTTCACTTGCCCAATTTTATGCATAGAAACAGAATTTTATGTATAATTTTATGTAGTGTAGGCTATGTACGCTTTGCATTTAAAATGTCCATCTAATAGAAATTTTCCATTTGAATTATGCATTTTTAACATAAACGTGATGCATGTTTGTCAGTTAAACATGAATGAAACAGGTTATGATTTCTGTGATAGTACTAATAACCAGGTTTTATATATTTAATATCAATACATTTCATCATTTTTATCACATTTATCTCATACATACAAAAAATAATTTTTTAATAAAACTATGCCATAAGTTTTTGAGTGCAGAAATCTTACCTGTTTTATTAAAATATATGCAACAAATTTGCATCATATTATGATGTATGTAAGTTTCTTACCTTGAAATACTGTTTTTCAAAATCATTCTGATGATACACTGACTTCTAAGAAGGCCAATGTCTTCTGTTTCTTTCCTTCGCTCTCCCCAAAATATTATTTCACGAAAAGGGAGGATTGCTTTACTGCAGCAACACTGAAATATTTATGACAGGAATTTCACTCACTTAAAAGTAGGGGGCTACGAAGTCTGAAAAAAAAAAACCTACAGTTGCTTTAATCCAAATGTACAGGAATTTTATATGCAATTCAAATGAATAAATCTGAAATTTAGGTCTAAATATTTTTGATTGTTAAAATGAACTTGAACGTGCATTTATATAATTGTAATATTTTATTTAAGTAATTGTATGGCAGTTGCATATACTGTACCATCCTTAAGTGCACTTTCCCAGCACAAACATTCTGTCATGTTTCCTCCTCAGCTTTAGTTATTTCCAGTGAGTGGAGATGTGCCATGAGAGATACTGTGCAGTAGAAGGCAGCGCATATGTAATCATCAAACAAATCTCCTGCCTTCTGTTATTTCCTGCCTTGCTTTGATAATTCTTCTACTAAATATGAATGGATGTTGCACACAAGATTGGTGAACGGTTTTGTTATTTTCTGTATTGCTTTGATAATTTTTTTGCTAAGTAATGGTCAAAGCAAACATTTGAAACACTAAGGGGTGAATTTTGCTAATCTCTTTTGCATGCAGTACTTAAGTGTAAAAATGTTAATAATCGTAATACAGTACAGTTCTGTGTTATAATGTTTTCAGTGCAAACACTTTTCTACAAAATAAAAAAATATAACATATATGACAAATATGACAAAGCTTATTGGAGTACAAGAAAATGGCATTTCAGTCTTTCAAATATTCAAGTTTAATTCAATGTCTTGCTGTTTCTTTGTAATTGTGAAAATTACTAGCAATTTCTGCATGATTTTTTTTTTTTTAACACCAAGCTTTTTCAGTGTATTTCAGTGTATTTCACTGTGTGCCTTAATGACACCAGCAGTAGCAGAAAGGTTGTGTACATTTTAGTGAACATGGCAGCAATAATTCATCCAATAATGATCAAATGATGGGGTAGAACGTTATGCAAAGGCAACCATGTACAGTACAACACAAGTAAACTATGCTATTAGTGGATAGAACATTTCAGATAAGTATGATGCATGTTATAAAACAGTTCCACATAATTCTTCTGTTTCTTTAACATGATTAAGGCAACAGTTCACCTAAAAAAAAAAAAAAAAAAATTGCAGAAAATTTACTAACCCTCAGGCCATCCATGATGTAGATGAGTTTCTGTACTAAAACAGATTTGGAGAAATTTAACATTACATCACTTGTTCACTAATGGATTATCTGCAGTGAATGGGTGCCGTCAGAATGAGAGTCCAAACAGCTGATGAAAATCATAATAATCTATATGACTCCAGTCCATCTATTAACTTCTTGAAAAGTGAAAAGCTTGTGTTTGTAATAAACAAATTTCTCAATAAGATGTTTTTAAAACTTCAAACCATTATCCCCTTATTTATAATTAGTGTTGGGGAAAGTTATTTTTAAAAGTAATACATTTCAATATTGTGTTACTCCCTAAAAAAGTAACTAATTACATTACTTAGTTACTTTTTATGGAAAGTAGTGCATTACATCACTTTTGCAATACTCTTGCGTTACTTTTTACATATGAGCAGGGCTTGATTGTTTTTTATATTAGAAGTTCTATTTATACCAAATATAAAAGCCCTTTCACACCAAAAAGTGTAATGAATAAACCTCAGGCTGAAGGAAAAGTAAATTCACGTCTGTAGAGTAGAACACAGGAGAAAAAGGTTCAATACTCTTCAGCAATAAAACAAAACAAAACACTGAAGCACAATTGTTAGTTTATCTAAAGTCATTTTTGCTTATTAGTATGGTTGAACTGGATCAAAGGTCAGCCGCAAAGACATTAATTAATAAAATGGGATTGGATACATTTGTGGTATTTAACACATTTAATTATTGCAGCTTTGTGTCATATTCTGAGTTTGCATTTCACTGTTTTAATTCATTTTGATGAATACTAAATCAGTATTTTGCGAGTGGGATGAATTAATGCACATTCACATTTAGTCTAGAACTACATCATGTTCACACAGCACACAATGCCTCTGTACTGCCGATTTCTCCTGATATGACAGGAGGACAGGAGACTTGTCAGTCAATAAATGAGAAAACAAAGTAACTGGCATTACTTTTTTGAAAAAGTTACTCCGATATTTCTTGTAAATTAAAAAGTAATGCGTTACTTTACTAGTTACTTGAAAAAGTAATCTGATTACGTAACTCACGTTACTTGTAATGCGTTACCCCCCAACACTGTTTACAATATTGCTTTCTGCAGTGAAAAGGTTGTGCTTTCTAAATCAGGAGAGAAATATGCACAGATCAAGCACTGTTTACAGTTGAAAACACATCTGTCAGTGGATTTTATTGTGAAAAGACAACAGGGGATGGAGCAGTGAAGCAATGAAGGAAGCATTTATCATGGATTATGGATTCATATTTAGCGTCTTGATCGATTTGTTTCTTACAAACATTCAGCTTATCACAAGACATTAATAGATGGAATGGAGTTGCGTGGATTACCTGTGGATTATTGTGATGTTTTTATCAGCTGTTTGGACTCATTCTGACAGTACCCATTCACTGCAGAAGATCCATTGGTGAGCAAGTGATGTTATGCTAAATATCTCCAAATCTGTTCCGATTAAGAAACAAACTCATTTGCATGTTGGATAGGCTCAGGGTGAATATATTTTCAGCAATTCTTTTTTATTTTGGGGTGAACTATTCCTTTAATTGGTTATTAAGCTGTAAACATAGTTGTGTAACATGCAAAATTTAATTGCATTATCTTCTTTTGTAGCAGGAATTTATCTCAAGCAGCGTGCACATTATGAATCAGTTCATTTCCCATAATCCCCAGGTGTCCAAGAACAGTTGGAGCTTGATGTGGCTTCAGAAACTACCACGGAGTGTGCCAGTGGCTCATGGTGCAGCGCGAGCATGACATGACAAGAGCAATTTATCAAACTATTACTCATGTAATGTGCTCTTAACTGGAAGCGGCATGTGCATACATATCGTCATAAATGTCTGGAGAGCGAGGACACTGTGCCTGCCATCATCACTGGAGGAGCAAGAATAACTACCCTCATCACTGATGAATACAAGACATTTAGATTTATGAGTCTGACTGAAGCTCTCTCAGGAATAGTGATGTCTCTGTGGAAACGAATGGACTTATGCATGTGTGAACGCATTCATGCATTGGCATGTCTTGCTGATGCCATCCTTGTTTGAATGTGAAATGAGAAAATGCAGGCCTGGGGACAAGATGTTGTTGTCCCTGATCATCTTGACATCCTGCTGTATCTGTAATGGTGTGATAAAGTAAGTGTTATATGTCCACACTGATCTGATTATTAGGCTTTTTACAACAACAGCACAGCCCCTGCTGTGCATCTGCTTTATTGTAATGATGCAAGTCACAGTAGGAAGAAGTTTAGCTGATTTATTTGAGAAGAGCTGAGGTGATGTTTTCTCTATGATGGCATATATCCCTAATGTTATTTTCCCCCAGTTGTCCTTCTGTTTCAAAACCAGTGAGCTCAAGATGGCTCCTCTCTTACTGTGCGGCATGAAGAACATCTGCTGGAATGTTCCCCGGCCTCATAAAAAAATTAAACACTTTCTAGATGTTTTTCTTTAAGGGGTATCAACAAAAAAATTGGCATTGACAGACACATTGGCATATACTCAAACTGTACAGTATATTGTAGCTACGGTTTTCGATACATGCTGTTACATTTTTAAAAGTCAATAGTCTACACCTGGTGTTCCACTTGAAATCATCTGTCAAACTTTGTAGTATACTCATGGTGTTCAGTTTGAAATCATTAGATAGAGAGAGAGAGAGAGAGAGAGAGAGAGAGAGAGAGAGAGAGAGAGGAGAGAGAGAGAGAGAGAGAGAGAGAGGAGAGAGAGAGAGAGAGAGAGAGAGAGAGAGAGAGAGAGAGAGAGAGAGAGAGAGAGAGAGAGAGAGAACAGCTTAAGGAAATACTGAAAACAAATGCTATTTAAAAAAAAAAAAAAAAAATATAATATATATATATATATATATATGTGTACAGTCGTGGCCAAAAAGTTTTGAGAATTACATAAATATTAGTTTTCAAAAAGTTTTGCTGCTAAACTGCTTTTAGATCTTTGTTTTAGTTGTTTCTTTGATGTACTGAAATATAATTACAAGCACTTCATACGTTTCAAAGGCTTTTATCGACAATTACATGACATTTATGCAAAGAGTCAGTATTTGCAGTGTTGGCCCTTCTTTTTCAGGACCTCTGCAATTCGACTGGGCATGCTCTCAATCAACTTCTGGGCCAAATCCTGACTGATAGCAACCCATTCTTTCATAATAACTTCTTGGAGTTTGTCAGAATTGGTGGGTTTTTGTTTGTCCACCCGCCTCTTGAGGATTGGCCACAAGTTCTCAATGGGATTAAGATCTGGGGAGTTTCCAGGCCATGGACCCAAAATTTCAACATTCTGGTCCCCGAGCCACTTAGTTATCACTTTTGCCTTATGGCACGGTGCTCCATCGTGCTGGAAAATGCATTGTTCTTCACCAAAGTGTTGTTGGGTTGTTGGAAGAAGTTGCTGTTGGAGGGTGTTTTTTTGGTACCATTCTTTATTCATGGCTGTGTTTTTTGGGCAGAATTGTGAGTAAGCCCACTCCCTTGGATGAGAAGAAACCCCACACATGAATGGTGTCAGGATGCTTTACTGTTGGCATGACACAGGACTGATGGTAGCACTCACCTTTTCTTCTCCAGACAAGCCTTTTTCCAGATGCCCCAAACAATCGGAAAGGGGCTTCATTGGAGAATATGACTTTGCCCCAGTCCTCAGCAGTCCATTCACTATACTTTCTGCAAAAGATCAATCTGTCCCTGATGTTTTTTTTGGAGAGAAGTGGCTTTTTTGCTGCCCTTCTTGACACCAGGCCATCTTCCAAAAGTCGTTCGCCTCACTGTGCGTGCAGATGCGCTCACACCTGCCTGCTGCCATTCCTGAGCAAGCTCTGCACTGGTGGCACTCCGATCCCGCAGCTGAATCCTCTTTAGGAGACGATCCTGGCGCTTGCTGGACTTTCTTGGACGCCCTGAAGCCTTCTTTACAAGAATTGAACCTCTTTCCTTGAAGTTCTTGATGAACCTATAAATTGTTGATTTAAGTGCAATCTTAGTAGCCACAATATCCTTGCCTGTGAAGCCATTTTTATGCAACGCAATGATGGCTGCACGCGTTTCTTTGCAGGTCACCATGGTTAACAATGGAAGAACAATGAATTTCAAGCATCACCCTCCTTTTAACATGTCAAGTCTGCCATTCGAACCCAATCAGCCTGACATAATGATCTCCAGCCTTGTGCTCGTCAACATTCTCACCTGAGTTAACAAGATGATTACTGAAATGATCTCAGCACGTCTTTTAATGACAGCAATGAAATGCAGTGGAAAGGTTTTTTTGGGATTAAGTTAATTTTCATGGCAAAGAAGGACTATGCAATTCATCTGATCACTCTTCATAACATTCATAACATACATATTTTCAAAATTCATTATGGACAATATACATAAATTCAAATTGAAAATAAAAATGGGCAAAAGCATATTTGGAAATATTAGTAACTAAATTATTTATGTTTGCATATTTTATGTTTATGTTAAATGTCTGCCACTTTGATAACTATTCAAATCAAGTAATACATTTTTCATTAAATGTAAATTTAGGAGAAAGAGAGTGCCAGTTTTCTTTCTTTCTTTCTCTTTCTTTCTTTCTTTCTTTCTTTCTTTCTTTCTTTCTTTCATTTTGTTTTTGCAATCACTAAAAAAAGTGTAAACTGGTGTATACAGGGCCAGATTGTTTACACGTGGCAAATACATTTTGTTATGGATAGCCAACTATGCCAAATCCAAAACAAGTCAACTTTATTCTTCTTTGCGCTCTTATTTTATGCCGTGGAATAAGGCAATGATGGTCTGGATGAAATGCAAGCTAAAAGAGTTGGGTGTCAGCCATTCCACTGTGTTTATCCACTTGTCTTTATGAGTTAAAGCTCTCTGCTGGCTATCATGAGAGCAGCCAGGCTGTTTGTCATCACTTTTTTGGCAAAATATCAGCCAATTTGCCAGTACCACACTGCTTTGTCTCGGACAATCGGGTCATGTTGTCCCTTGGACCTCTGGGGAGGGCATTAATGAAAACTCAGGGGAGTGCCAGATTAAAGTGCAGCCTTCCTCCATCGCCTCCACTGAAATGATTTATCGCCAACAACACTAACCTCCCAACTCCTACTGAACTAATAGCCTTTGCAGAATAAACCATGTCTCAAAGTAGATAAAAATGCTTGTGGTGTCAGATAGCACTTTCCTATCTGCCAGATTCTGTGCATGACAAATATATCACTGCTTCAGCAAATAACAGCCCCATGCTAGCAATTGCTTCTTTGAAATGTTACACTCTTGTAACATCCTCTTATAACTAAAGATAAGTCTGGCCAGCTCTTTGAGTCTGGAAGTTCTGCAATTGATCCCTCACTAAGTGCCGCTTTTACTGACCAGTTTTATACTAGCCACTATTGCTATGCCTAATTAAATTCCTTTAATATAATTAAAGGAATAGTTCACCCAAAAATGAAAACTTGCTGAAAATTTCTTCACCCTCAGGCCATCCAAGATGAAGATGAGTATGTTTGTTTCTCAGAATAGATTTGGAGAAATTTAGCATTATATCACCTTTTTAATAGTGGTAAGATACTGTCTTTTGGTCAAACAAACTGAAAATATCCAATAAGAATTATATATTTTATTTTATATATATGTGTGTGTGTGTGTGTGTGTGTGTGTGTGTGTGTGTAAAAATATGACAAAAGATCACTGGGCTACTCTGAGTGGATATGCACAACATTATTAAAAATCCATATAAAAAAAAAAGAAAATATACTGGTAATTTTCTGCCAGCATTATCCAGTAATTTTTTATAGACATTTCCTTTAACCCTAAAACACAAAAATCCAATGTGTAATTCAAAATACAGGTAAAATGGCTGTGAAAAATTAATGCAGAAAATTCCTTCATATTAACAGTACATTAGGCCTTATTTTTACAGACTTTTCTTAAAGTGTGTTAGACCTTATTCCCAAATAAACATGTAGAACTTCAAGAAGTAAAAAAAGTCTCAGATTTGTTACCATATGGTTTTTACTCCAAACCGTTGCTAGGATACAATCAGTGGCTAAGATTTTTCTTTTTACTTTAGTACATAAAACATAAAATGTGGTCTGTGTCAAAGTGACTCAAAATGATTGCTTCAGGTCATATTAGGGGTCACAGCAACTACACAGTTCACGGTACAATAGTGAACTGACTGTAGAAACATTAGGAAGTGATTTCTTTACTTACACTTTCATATTATTGTTTGTAATCACTTTCAAATGAGGGTTTTCTATTTTCAGTTGACTGTGGGAAGCATTTGCCTCGATTTGCCTCTGCAGTTTTAATCACATTGTAATGTCACACTTTATTCCAGCCAGTGTGAGGATCAAATTAATTCAGCCTTACCACTTTATAAACAAATCTGACAGAATGTCACGCTGATCATAGAAATCTCAGTTCATTCTGAACATACTGTGAGGTTCGTCTAAGCAGGCGAAGGTAACTAAAGTGGGTGGAGCTTAGCAAATGGTTGAACATTACAACTTGGCATTGTGCTCCATGTATGTGAGAACCTGTCCATTGTGCCAATTTTTTGAACGTCAATATGATATGTATTGAATTGCTCACATTAGAGTCTAAATAAGTACATTTGATGTTAGTGATAGAAAGCCAAGACAAAAAAATAAATAAATAAATCTTGTTATTTCTCTGCAATTATTTGGAAAAATTGGGCTATTTCACCCAGAAATGTTTGATTGAGTTTAATGGGACATTACTGAGATGCTTTTGGGCAATTTTCTCTCTTTCTCTTTCTACATTGTGATGTGCTTTTTATTTTATCCTGTGTCTGGCTGGTCGATGGAGAAAAGAAGTTGAATGTAAAGACTGTGATGAATAAAATAGCGCCTGGTCTGTGTAGAGAAAATAATTGTGTTGCAGAGGCTGTGTCTGTCACTAGGCCTATTGAGCTCTTAGCAGCTTGCCAATGATGTCATCCATTCATCGACAGGTGTTGTTAAAAGCCCTGGATTTGATGAAAACGCAGCCTCATTAATAACTAAATCCTTAGAAAAAAAATGAAATGCTGGCAAGACTGGCTTCTCAATCTTTTTATGAAGCAACAATCAAAATGTGCTTTTTTGCCCTCTGACGCATTTAGGTCTTGTTATTGCTGCTTAGGAATTAAAAAATGAAAAAAGGTTGCAATCTGACATTTTAATTCACTTCACAATTAAGTATTAAAAGGTTAGTTCACCCAAAAATGAAAATTAGCCCATTTTATTCACCCTCGAGGCATCCTAGGTGTATATGACTTTCTTCTTTCAGACGAATCCAGTCGGAGTTATATTAAAAATTGTCCTGGCTATTCCAAGCTCTATCATTGCAGTCAGTGGGAGTTTCTGTTGAACAGTCCAAAAGATGTCAAGTAAAGCTTGCGCATCCATAATAAAACATGCCTCACTGCTCTGGGGGGTAAATATTGGCCTCCCGTAGCGAATCCATGCATTTTCATAAGAAAAATATCCATATTTCAAACATAATAAACACATTTCTCTCACTTCCTTTATCTGTCATATGCGGAACGCATTCCAGCAGATGACGTATGAAAACTCAGATATTATTCGTCTGAAAGAAGAAAGTCATACACACCTATGATGCTTCGTGGGTGAGTAAAATTGAAAACTAATTGGTTTTAATTTAATTAAAAATAATACCAAAATTTTGTGTTTGTGTGTATACACACCTGCAGTCTGTAATAAGATTTTTTGGTTTTTGAAAGAAGTTTTTTTTATGCTTACCAGCACTGCATTTATTATTTATTTAAAATTCAGTAAAAACAGTAAAAAAAAAAAAAAAAATTCTACTTTAATTTATCAGTACTTAAGTGAAGTGTAAAATTTCAAATGAAAAATAAAACTATATATTATAACAGTTATTGAACTGAGCCCTGTTCTTAGTTGTGTTTCCCAAAGGCATCGTAAGCCTAAGTTGATCGCAGCTCCATTGGAGGCAATGGGGCTACGATGTTCTTAGGCTTGCAGTACTTTTGGGAAACACAGCCTTAATCAACAATAAAGATGTTCTTTACTCTTAGCCTCAGGACTGCCATTAACCAGAGGATGTATTCAGGAAAAGACAAAGACAGACAGGGACGACACACAAGTGGTTAAATTGTGGCTGATGAGATCTTGATGACCCCTTGCACAATGGCTTTAGATTTCACAACGTAAGAGTTCACACAGTGAGAGTTCACAAATTATTGGTTTAATTTTTTTTTTTTAAATGTTAGTTTTTTGATTAGTTTTAAGTTAATGGCTGTAATCAAGCCTCAGACAGTGCATCTTTGCTGCTTGATGTATTCGATGAACATACACACCCACCTCTAAATATACCAGTGATTATTAACTATAGATTTGGTCTTTGTTTTAGTTTTTTGTTTTTTGATTTTTTTGTTATTTAGTCAGAGGCTTTAAGGTTTGTTTTAAAGATTTCCTTATAACTGCAGCATGCAACGTAGTTATAGATATGAAATTACTCTTTTTTTTAGGTTATTCTCAGTGTCCTGTGGATAACATATACACATTTTGATATAATTTTGGCCTGCAAGATAATTCATATTTAGTAGGTGAAATACACAGCCAGTTTCAGACAATTCATCTGTCAACGGGGTGCGACATTTTTTAAATTTGTGTGCGACATGAAATATTCTCTTTTTTCTGACAGGGGCTTGTTTGGCAAGACTGTTATTTGTCCATCTTTATATCCATAGTCATTTATCAATTAAACACAATACCAGTCAAAATGAAATGAAAATGCTTTGATACTCATTCTGTGGCCGACTGCGACAATCCACATTTGATGCTCAATGCCATAAAAACAACAACATAGTATTGTGTTTTGTAAAAGAAAATGGTCATTACCGCAAATCAAAACCGCTGAATAAATACATCAATTGTTGATTTAATTACTGAAATAATTATAATTATTTATAAATAAATAATTATATATCTATATATATATATATATATATATATATATATATATATATATATATATTTATTATTTGTTAAATTGTTTGTTTGAAATTATTTGTTAAATTTACTAGCAATTTTTCAGTGAAAATTGTTTCTGCACTTTTTTCTGCATGTACACCGAAAAATAACTCTAATAAATAATTTCTCATTTGCTTTAAAAAAAAAAATCATTCAAAAGATGCTAGTAAATTTAACAAATAATAGTTGCATAGAAGCAGCAATAACACATTGAATTAAATCTGAAATTTTGAGGTAGAAAATATAAAATCATAACTGAAATGACATGAAATCTGAAAACAAATCATCAGTGTAATACCAAAGTTCTCTGAGGACTTTTTCACAATAATCAATAACTGATGCGTTTGTAATCCATAAGGTGCGATATGAGAGATATAAATCTACAGACTGTTTTATTGACCACAGAATATTAAATATTTGACCTCTGAATGCTGTGATTTACCAATTTAGAATTCTGTATTCAAGCTGTGTAATCAAAATAAAGCAGATTGTGGTTTAAGCCACTTCCGTGCTCTGCATCACAATCGTCCAAACTGATTGTGGTGGCAATGTCAGGTGAATGACATTTCGAGATTTGGGATAAAATTGCTACACTGCTGTTTTCCTTATAATACAACCTTACCATATCTTTCTCCAGTTCCCAACTGTATCCCTGATTCATGTTAGCTGCCATTTAGAATCAGTTTTCCTCTAGAGCCTGCAACCAAAATCTTGTACTGTTTTTTAGCTTATTCCAAAACTGATGTATTTCTGGGAGCATAAAAATGCCTGACTTTGATACGTATCTCTATTTTTCATTACTTGCCATAGAGGCACATCATAAACTCTGCAAAATTTATTGAACTGCATCAATGAATAGCAGTTTGATACTTTAAAGGCCCTTGGGATAAATAAAACACAAGAAAGGATCTTCTAAAACCTACAAGATCCAGCTATTGAACGTGAGATCTTACCGGCAGCGCTACATCAAAACCATCACATTTAACTGCTGTTTATTGCAGCAAACAGCCCAGAAGCACCTGCAACCACATAAGAGCTGCATACTCCCAAAATGAATGAGTCTGTTTGCAGATTAATTAAAATTTTAAATGCCTGATCGATGGCTCTGATTGTGTGTTTGATAGGGATGGTCCCGTGGGGCGTCTGGAGCCTGGAGCCGCATGCACAAACCTCTTTGCCTCAGATATTAATTAATGCATGGATTTTCTGTCAGCCATGGCAACAGTATTATAGGAGCCCAATAATGCTTTTAAATACAGTATTTTACATCTGCATTGATCTGTGCACCTTAGGGCTTGACTTGTTCAGCAGAACAACAAACTTAAGAGTTGGGAAAGTTTTCACATTAGATAAGACTATTTAACAGGGGGTGGGGGGTGCAGAGATTGTCCCTGCATTGCAGTATCTTCTGTAAAAGAAAGCATTGATTCTGAACCATTTTAACATCTGTGCCTGTCTAGAAAATGGAATATCAATGTACTATATTTGTGTGTGTATATTTATAAAATAATATACAGAAAAAAAAAGAAAGAAATTAATACAAATTCTACAAAATAATAATAGGGCTGGGGACAGGATAAAAAATAAAATAAAATAAAATAAAATAAAATAATAAAATAAAATAAAATAAAATAAAATAAAATAAAATAAAATAAAATAATAAAATAAATAATAATATTTAGTAAAATTTGATATATTGAAATTTATTGAAATAGACAACCACAACAACAATACTACTACTACTACTACTAATAATAATAATAATAAGACTAGGGATATGCCAAAAAATCATTCATGATTAAATTAAATTAAATTAAATTAAATTAAATTAAATTAAATTAAATTAAATTAAATTAAATTAAATTAAATTAAATTAAATTAAATTAAATTAAGAAACATTCTAAATATTGAACATTCTAGACAACAATAACAACAATAATGACAACAACATCAACAATAATAATAAGAGTAGGGAAAGGCAAAAATTAATTCATAATAAAATACAATTAAATTAAAAATATTTATAAACATTCAAAATATTGAACATCTAGACAGCAACAAGAAGAAGAAGGAGAAAAAGAAGAAGATGATGACGGCTAGGGATAGGCCAAAAATTAATTTAAAATAAAATAAAAATACTTTGAATCATTAGAAATATTGAACTTTCTACACTATAATAATCAGTTTATTATGAATAATAATGTTTATTATTATTATTATTATTAATCATCATCATCATCCTGAAACATTCTACATAGGTCCCTAATCAAATATTATTGTAATAAGTAAATGACTGTGTTTCAGATCACATGTGAAGTTAGTTGGTAGAGTTAACTCAGGTTGGGTCCAAAAACTGGAATCCAAAAATAATAATAAAAAAAAAATCACTTTTTACTTCCCCTATCTCATAACGCAAGGGGTCTAGGTATATGCAAAATAACTTATTTTGTGTTAAGGAGAGTAGGTAAATAAATATTTATAGTAATATTTTTGGTAATTGGGTTGTGAATGTCATTTAAAGAGCAGTCACATTTCCCAATCCCCATCTGTTACACTGAAAGAGCCATTGGATGCAGGATACTGACTGCAGTGGCTGACAGTGTGGTCCCATTTCTTTGGATCAGCACATTACTCAGATTGCTCATCAGGGTGACAATAAACTGCTCGCAGCCGCCAGGCACAACAAGCTGAGACAGTGATAAAGATGCACTTTTAAATTCCTGCAGTGGTGGTCTGCGTGTAGAGGTCTTAGTCGTCATTTCACTGATGTTGATATACGGACTGCTTGTGTGTCAAATCTATTTTTAGCACTAGGGAAAATTTTGAAAGTTATGTCACGGACGCAGAAGGAAGAGTTGATGAATATGTTCTGCACTTCTCTGTGTCCCACTGTGTTTTATCACAAGCAATGCATCTGGACAGGAAAGCCTGAAAAGCCAATGAGCTTTTGGGTCATTCTGTAAAACAGTGCCTTTCCTATTTGATAAGGTGATTTTAAAAGTAAACATTCTATAAGATAAAAAATGTGTTACAGTATTATTAAATTGGTTGGTGACAACTCTAACCAAGTGTATAAATGATAAATAATATCTATATATATTATCTATTGGGACATAATTATGTCTTCAGAAAGATGACAATCTTACAAATAATACATTTAATAAATAACAATAAATTGCAAGCACTTTGCTGATGTTTATGAATGTAAATTTTCACTTTATTATTAAATTGTTTATTATACAAATGCATGGATAATTTAAGATTGTCCCCTTCTAACAAAAGATAATATAACTAAAAAAATAAGAAAGAAAGAAAGAAAGAAAGAAAGAAAGAAAGAAAGAAAGAAAGAAAGAAAGAAAGAAAGAAAGAAAGAAAGAAAGAAAGAAAGACTTTAACTCATCCTTCAAGAGTATAATGGGATAATAATGTAATTGTGTTAATAATAGTTATAATAATAATATAAAATAATAATAATCATTTTTGTTTGATTTATGTTGATAAAATAAAATAAAACAAAATATCTGTTGCTGCATTTAGAAAGTAATCTGTATTTAATACATAAAATAAAATAAAAATAATTTAATAAATATTATAATTAAAAATTATTATCTTGCTGTATTTAGAACAAAATCTGTATTTAACACACATAAAATAAAATATAATAATTTAATTTGATTAAATTAAATAATTCTGTTGCTGTATTTAAAAATATTTTTTATTTAACACAATTTTATATTTAATACAAATAAAATAATTCTGTTGATTTATGGATCTAGAAGATAAAACGAATAAAATATATATTGCTGTATTTAGAAAAAATCTGTATTTAACACAAGATAAAATAAAATATCATAAAAATAAAATTTAATTAAGTAAAATAATTCTGTTGCTGTATTCAGGAAGAAAAATGCATTTAGCACATTTAAAATAATATTGTATTTCTGTTGCTGTATTTAGAAATAATCTTTATTTACAACTTAAAATAAAATAAAATAATTATATTTATGTTGCTGTATTTTCTTACATGCATTTAAGGAAAAGAAGTGGCACCTGTTTTGTAGAATGACCTTTATAATGCAGAAAGCATACTAGTAGCTTGCTAGATTGTTTTGCATGGAAGAGCTACATGGCCTCTGCACCACATCTAGATCTATATGAAGGACGGCCACCCAGTGACCTTCATCTGATTACATCCATCCAGGCATTTCTTAATCTGCCTCTGTTATTTGGGCTGAAATTTCATGTCATTTTAAAAGGAATTTTTTTTTCAGTGTAAGTGTTTTTTTTGCTTTATAAGCCTGACTATTTTTTCAATGGCAGTTTGCAGAGCCTGCATCAACGAGCAGCTGCCTACACGGCATTTCATTACAGCTGTTTGCGAAAAAATATGTCAGGCGGGACATATGACGGTGATGGGTGCTATCTGAGAGCTGAAATAACCCTCTATCTCGGTCCTGATGGATAAGTAGATATGAAGGCAAGGTAGTGGCGGTGCATGTCGCAAAATACATTAATGTAATGGAATAAGTTGAGGGCCCTCTGTCAAACTCAGTGCTCTTCGCCGCTTCCTTTCCTGCTGCTTGTCTGCTGATTCATGCCAGATGAATTGCCTCTCCCGCCAGCCTGCCCTCTCTAACATTCAGTGTAAAAGCCTTGAGCTCAGTGCATAATTCATTAGCAATGTGATTAGCTTCAAGTGCTACACTGATCGGTTGAACTGAGCTGGAGCTAGAAAAGAGCAAGGCAAGGAGACTTTCAAATAGCTCAAAGCTTACACATTAAACATGTGCTTCTAAATCCTAACCACATAATTAACTACCGCAAGTATTTCAGTATTTTGTTTCATGTCATACGTAACGTTAACATTATGGGATGGGTGTTATTATACTAGTGCTGTTCTGTTTTGATAGAGGCCATAAACTATAATCGCTCTTGAGTATCAGCCTTATTAACCTCTTCTCAGATGGATTGGTACACAAGTCATCAATTTGCTCCTAGAAAACTTGCTTTAAGTTCGCCATCCATCTTTGTCAGGAACAATCACCAACTTCATCACTCAAGGCAGGGAGGCAAGCGAGCGGGATTGGCACGGTGGTTCCTGTGACTTTCTTACTCTCTGCTGCCAGATTCGTCCTTCTTCCCATGCTCTGTCAGAGGGTTTCTTCCGGAAGGTTGTCAAGGGCAAGGACAGAAGTGATACCCCAGTGGTAATATTTCCAGTGGGCTTTGCCAACCCGATTAAACATGCTATCTGCAAGCGGTCAGGCCTCAGCAGGGTGTCATGAGTGGACTATCTAGGACAGGGGTGTCAAACTCAATTCCTGGAAGGCCAGAGCCTTGCAGAGTTTTGTTCCAACCCTGCTCCAACACACATGCCATTTAGTTTTCAAATAAGCCTGAAGGACTTGATTAGTTGGATCAGGTGTGTTTAATTAGGGTTGAATCTAAACTCTGCAGGGCTCCAGCCCTCCAGGAATTGGGTTTGTTTGGACCTCCCTTATCCGTTAGAAGGAGCTGAATGTGTGAGGTCACAGAGAGGCCAGGCTTCAATCTCTAGCAAAAATCTCCTGAAAAGAGGAGGCAAGCGTGCTCATAACAGGGATGTGCACTATTGAGAATGTGTTTTAAATTTGAATTTGAGAAATTAAGTAGAATGTAAATTCATTCAAAGAAACTCACTTAATATTAATCTTTAAATGGAAGAGCCAAATTGGACAGGACAAACTTTAAATGTAGAAAGTTATATATATATATATATAGATATATATATATATATATATATATATATATATTATATATATATATATATATAGATATATACTATATATATATATATATATAAAGATTGTTGAATGTTTACAATCTTAGTGGATTATTAGCCTCGATTACAGATAGAACGATACAGTGCTTGAAGTGGACCGGTACACCTACTTCCGGCACTTCTTTTTTTCCCACTTCAAGCACTGGAACAATAGATAGAGTGTTAGATAGAACAATAGAGATATATATAGATAGAACCATAGAACGATAAAGAGAAAGAATGATAGAATGATAGATAGGACAAGAGATAGTAGGTGTGTAAGTATACACGTATTCGTCCCGAACTGTCATGGTACGGACGTCACGGTTCGGTTCATGCAGTCAGATGACGAACGCAGTCAGTCACAACAGGAAAGAGCAGAAGAGACAATCCACACACCAACCCAAAACAAGAATGTTGATTTCAGATGGCACGCAAGGGCTTGAAGAACCACCTGCTTGTTTTAAATCAGCAGCGTGGAAAAGTTTCGGGTTCGAGAGATGCACTGGTCGAGCGGCTATAAATCAGAACCGTTTTTTAGTTTTAGTTTTAGTTTCAGTTCTAGAACTGCACACAAACTACATTGCAATCATTACCCAAAATGTAATTTGTGTGGAATATTTGTTATATTCAAGAAGGAAGATAAACGCCTCTGTCATTTTTTTTTTTTTTTTTTTTTTTTTTTTAATGATCTCTGATTTTAAGCTTCAGTTCACACCTTATTGAGTTTTGTGTGGTTTTTTTATTTTATTTATTTGTTTTTTGTTCTCTCAGTTTATTCCTGTGCGAGCATGAGTCTGAGTCTGTCAGGAGCTGTCCACAGTGCTGAAACCTGAGCTTTGCCAAACTTAACTGAACACATGCAATACTCCTAACCTCACCTTTAATCCACAGTGCAACAGTAAAGAAATAAAACTCTAAGGGCCAATTTACACTGAGGCTGACTCTTGAGGTTTTTAAGCTCGGGGAGCAAATGAGCCAAATCGATCAGGAATGCCTTCTCCTTTGGTAATGAGGAGACACAAGCCTCCCTGTGGAGAGAAGAACCTGGACTGCACGCAGGCTGGAAGGCAGCCTATTCACAATGAGATCCCGAGAGAAAAGACAGTGGCCCAAACAGCCACAAAGGGCTCTACTAGAGACCAATTAGGGACATTGCAATGTCAGGTAGAAAGTGGGTGAGCTGAAAAGGTTGCATCTTTAAACCTACAGTAACAAGTCATAGTGCATTTTTAGGTTTATTATCTTACGACCAATGTCTGAAGTATTTGGTGTAGCTTATAACTAGTGGAGTTTTGGTTCTGTCCTGTTTTTAGTTATGTGGCAGAGAATTGAAGCCCATGGAATAACAAAATAATAATAATTATAATAATATGGTAATTGTGACTTTTTACCTCACAATTCAGATTTTGCAGAATTGCAAGATATAAACACAGAATCATTATTATTGAAACTATTAACGCGACTTTTCAGATTTTATTTAATTTTTTTATATTTTGTCAGTATTTCTAGTTTTTTTTAATTTTGAATTTTTTTTTTTGTGTATGGAGTAAAAAATAAAATAATCTCACTTTTTCACCATCTCAAAGCTCAGAAAACTTGCAAATCAAATTTTTTTTAGTTATTTTTTTCAAATTGCTGAGTTTACAGCTCGTAATTCAAAATTTTTTCTTGCAACTACTTTTTATTAACTTGCAAGTCTGAGTTTACAGCTCGTAATTCCGCCTTTTTTCTGAATTCTAAGTTTACATCTCGCAGTTAGCAAGAAAAAAGGTAGATTTTTGATTTTTTATTTTAAAATTGTTTCTTTGTTTTAAGAAGCTTTTATTATTTTGAAAAAGGATAAGGTTCCAGAAGGTTAAGAGGGTTCCACTCGCTGCCTCGCTCACACCGGTGGAAAAGCTTGAGAGGGTTTCACTTGCAATCCTCCAAACCCCCTGCCTCTGCAACGGTAGAGGGCACTATGTTTTAATAACAAATCAATAGCTGGGAGAAACTCCATGCTAACAGCAGCCAGAGCTGACAAACTACCAAAATAAAAACAACGGTTTTCCTTTCAAACGTTAATCTATCCTTGCATGTAACACAGGGGGAGGGCAGCTGAGAATACAATCTACTGTATGAGAGAATGGGTGTAGTGAAACAAGGTTATTCCTTGAAATGAATGGGAGATGTAATGATGAAGATAGCAGGAAATTATTTCTATGCATGGGAAGCTTAAATAAAATATAAGTGTTTAACTGAAACATTCAGCTCTCCCTGCAATTTCTGCTTTCTAATCGATAGTTTTGCCTCAGGCTGGCTTGACAGTTGCTGGAGAATGGGGAGGTGGGATGGGGGCAAAAGGGGAAGGAAATGTGCACGCAATTAATTATAAATGGAGCTCTGTAGATTGAGCAAACTGCACGGGTCATAGAATTTGCAAGAACGCAGTTCAGCTGCCGTTTCCCTCATAGATTGAAGCCCTCCATCTTGCACCATGGGCTAATGAACGGCCAGATTGCTTTCCCTAATGAGAACCACACTCTGGGAAATAGGTTCCTGCATCAGAATGGAACAGTGGTTCAAGAATTAAGAAAAAAAATCCAATTTGTCACTGATACAAACTGCCTCACACTTTTTTCTCAGTGTTTTCCTACAGCCATACTGCTTTGGATTTTAAAGGCCAGTTTGGCAAAGACAAGTCACTTGCACAAATGTAAAATGCTCCACCTGGTCTCATAGGTATGCACAATATATCGGTTCCATATCAGTTACTGACTGATGTTAGTCATTTTATAATTTAATGTATCAGATGATACTGGATATTCTGCTGTGCATAAGCAACAAATTAGCAAAAAAAAAAATATATATATATATTAGAATGATTTTTTTGTAGTATTATGTGACACTGAAGACTGGAGTAATGGTTGCTGAAAATGGTTGCTGTAGCTTTTTATTAAAATATAACAGTTGTAATATTTAACAATTTTACTGTTTTTATTGTCAATACAGCCTTGGTGAACATAAGAGATGTCTTTCAAAAACATTCAAACATAATTTCGATATCATATAATAACATGAAACTAAGTATCAGTGCTCATTTGTATCGACCGGAATTGTGATATCAGTGCATGCCTACACTCTCTCAATATTGTTAATAGTTTGTGAATTGGGACTCTGCATTGGGAGGAGGGGATGGATTATAGTGCCTAAGGCCCAAATAATAAGACACAGACCTCGTTGTCTTGGAAGTGATGGCAATATCAGGGCTTTTTCTCTAGAGAGTCACTTGCATCTTTGTTTGTTCTAGCAGAACAATTTACCAGGCTGGAGTCTCATGATTCCTGTTGTATATTAATTGACCTGAGAACACAAAAATAACCACACTGTGTCTGCACTGGTTATTGTCAATTACACAATTCTACATGACTGCATCTCATGGTTCAACCTTGCTTACAATTACAGATTATGTCAAGCAGATGACCACAAGCCCTCCACTTGCCTGGTGGGTGCTAACAAGCTGTTTTTACTCTCTGGTTTTAATTAACATAGACATAGCATGCTGTAGACACTAACTCTGGGGAACAGCGGCATTTCATAGACAGATGAGGCATGAGCTGCTTTTCCCTGCGTGCTGTGCTTTACTCTGTGAGGATGCAGTAAAAGTCAAGTGGATATATGTAAAAAATGCTCTTACATATCAGGCCAGGCACAGCACATGCAAATGAGAGAGTGCAGGAAAATTGGATCGCAGAGCTTTGAAGGTTATCACTGCGTGTCTGTGTTATCACTGTGAGGTTTTTGGTGTGTGTGCGTTGAGAAAAGACTGAGGGTCTTGTCTTAGCACGTAGAAAGGTGAGTCACTTGAGTCTAATAAAGAGATACTGTCAAAAACTCTCTTTGATTCAAATGCATTGCATCATCTTCAGCAGATGGACATGTTCAAGTATTTATTCCTTAGGAAAAAAAATCTATGAACAAGATTTTTGGTTCTTTTAACAATCTTTTTGGCATTTTTATCAGTTGTTGTATTTATTACAGAGTATGGGGCCCAAATGTGACACTTAATAATCATTTGAGAACATGATGAATCAAATAAGAAACAGTCCAAAGATGCACAACACAACTGTAAAAAAAACTGTTTACAAAGTAAAAAGCATGCTCGCTTTTTAGTTTGGGGAACAATTCCCACTCTTAACTAATCTTAACTTATCTTTAAATACTAATAAACAGCCAATATGCTAGTAATATAATATGCATGCTAATAAGCAACACAAAGAAAATGAGCCACAAAAAAATACACTGTAGATTACTGAAGTATGTTTTACCAGAAATTTTTATTTTAGTTTTTCTACCTCAAAATGTCATACTTAATTCAGTTTTTGATTAAGATTTCTGAAGGAAAATGGTTTCTTTTCTATTTTTTTTTTGTGTGTATATATTTTTGTGGAGATATAGTGTGAGAAAAAATATATATAATGTGAAATTTTTATATATATATAGAGATATATTTTAAATATATAATATATGTGGACAGAAATATGCAATTTGATCATCAAAAATAGTCTGTTGATAAAACCTGAAAAATAAGTTAACTGAAAATACAAAATTTAATATACAATATCTACAGTTTATTAAATTATCAGTTTTAATTGACAAATTGCAGATTTTTAAATCTATTTATGCACATGCTGATAACTGATTTTTTAAATTGATTTATTGAATTTTTTATCTCAAAATTTACACTGTAAAAAGTTGATTTTTCAAAGTTTCAATTAAAACAAAGATTATTGAAGTATGCGTTACAAATAAAAAATAGAATATAGTATTTCAGTTTTTATTTTTTGTGTTATTGTTTGTAAAATGTATTAGCAATTTCTGAGAGAAAGTTTTTTCATCATAGAATGATGTCATTATAGTTGTTTTTTTTGTTATATTTATGTGTAAGTAGAAGTGGTTGTTGTTATTTAAGCAGTTTAGAGATATTTCTTAGTATTTCAACTGCAGGCTGTTTATAAATGCTGTCCTGGTTGGCATATCACAGTTACAAATAACACCAAGCAGCTGGGTTCATCCCCTCGGTGTTGCCTGCCAGGCAGATAGGCAAAGATGGATGTCCCCAGGCAGAAAAGAGAGATAAGAATCTGCGCTTGAGGAGAGGCAGCAGAAGGCTGCACACAGCGCCCGCTAGCACTGGCCTCAACACCTCTACACCTGCTTCTTCCGAGCAACCCATGTCACCACACAGCTCATACTGTAGCCCAAAAAATGTCTGAATGTCATTTAATAAGACACAAAATATGAAACCATCTCTACACAAATGATGCTAGATCTGAGAATTACCTTGACTTTCTGACCCACTCTTGAAATTGAAGGGATAGTTCACCAAAAAAATTTAAATTCTGTCATTAATTACTCATCCATGTCATTCCAAACCTGTGAAACTTTCATTCATCTTCGGATCACAAATTAAAGGGGTCATATGATGCAATTTCAGGTTTTCCTTTCTCTTTGGAGTGTTCCAAGCTGTTTGCAAATAGATAACATCCCTAAAGTTGCAAAGACTAAAGTCTCAAACCCAAAGAGATATTCTTTATAAAAGTTAAGACTTGTCCATGCCTTCCTAAAATGCCTCATTTAAACATACCCCACATGTCTCTGTGTCACTGTGTGGGAAGATTTGCATAACACTGCCCAGAAGTTTACGCAAAGAAAGAATGCATAACTTTGATTCTCACTGTAGTATTGTTGCCACTGCCATGTTATGACGCTGTGTTTCTTTGTGAAATCAAAACTACTTTGTTTGGCCTTCCAAAAGAGGAAACAACTAGAAATCAGTGGTTAAGTTGTATTTACAACACTGTTCCAGAACAGATCAACCCAAATATTAATATTTTACGGAGGACTGTTTTCCTGAATCTGGGAGAGTAGCCTACAATGCCGGTGTCTGGCTGTGCACAAAGGCTGTTTCTATAAAGTGTGGCAATTCCAACTTTGCAAGGACAGTCTGGTGCTTCTGATTCACAGTCTGTAAGTATGTTTTTATATTTAAAAAATTTGCCACTGATGATTCAAACACGAGTTCTGAGCAGTGTAGAGTACCGTATTTTCCGCACTATTAGGCGCACTGGATTATAAGGCGCACCCTCAATTAATGGCCTATTTTAGAACTGTTTTCATATATAGGGCGCACCGGATTATAAGGCGCATATAATAGAAGATACTGCAGTCAAACGTTTGACTGGGTTTGCGTTATGCATCCACTAGATGGAGCTGTGCTAAAGGGAATGTCCACATTTTGACAGAGCGTCTTGATCATATGTAAGGCGCTCCGGATTATAGGGCGCACTGTCGTTTTTTTAAAATACGGTAGTGCTTGTTGTTTGTCATTTCTCCGATCACAAATGCAGACATAGTTTTGTTTACATGCGTGATCTACAATGTGTAAAAAGACAGTATAAGTCATTATAATCCGTAATTATGTCCCCACTGGATGCAACAAATGCTTTGTTTGTAATGGCTTTTATTGGTGTTGTCTCTTCGTGCAGGGACACACGGCATCACAGTATGGTAAGGGGCATAACATTTCCGTCACACGCTTGAGGCATTCAGCCAATCGCAACGCACTGGATAGCTGGCCTATCAGAGAACACCTCCCTTTTCAGAATGATGAGCTTTGTAAAAATCGACGTGTTTTTAGAAAGGTGGGGCATAGAGGAGCAACAATAATGTACAGTATGTGGAAAATACTGTGTTTTTTAACCTTAAACCGCATAAACACATTGCATTACACCAAATACACCAAATAATGTTCTTTTTAGCAACGTCATATTACCCCTTTAAGATATTTTTAATAAAATCTGAGAGCGCTCTGAGCCTGTATAGACAGCAATGCAACTACCATGTTCAAGGCCCAGAACGGTAGTAATTTTATGAAGCTACGAGAATACATTTTGTGTGCAAGGAACACAAAAATAACGACTTCAACAATTTCTTCTCTTCCACGTCAGAATTAAAAAATATTTTAGTTTGTGTTCCAAAGATGAACGAAGGTCTTACGGGTTTGTAACGACATTTGGGTGAGTAATTAATGACAGAATTTTCATTTTTGGGTGAACTAACCCTTTTAGCAAGTGGTATCAGGGTGATTTTATTTATTTATTTATTTTTTTAAGTATGAAGTATGAAGACTCACCCAAACTTTTGATAGTGTATAATAAAGATTAGATTCACATATTTATGCTTTTCTTTATTTTCTAACAACTCTTCCTATGTATTAATTAAAGGTTTGCAAACATTGTAAGCAATTCTCAAATCTTAAAACCTTTTTATGAGACATTATTTAAATGTCTGTGCTGTCCTTTTTTTTCCCAAATAAATGCCACCTGGTTTTACATTTCATCTGAAGCAGTGACATTCAAACATGAAGTGTGACTTAAATATCCAAATACTTTGATTCCACTGTATATTCATGCTGCCTGAGTGCCTGTAAAGCACAGAGAGCGATAACAGAGAGAGAAACAACGGCCTAAAGAAGAATCAGCCATTTTGAGACAGGGGACAAAGGAATAGAGAAAAGGAAACATTAGATTCAAGGATGGTGCATTTGTAGTTTGGACGGATGGCAAAACCTTTAGAATACCCCTGAAAAATAAAAGGCAATGGAGAAAAGAAGGTAATGAAATCAGTCAGGTTGATATAAGATCAGGTGTCAGCTTTCTTTGGAGCCATGTGGGCATCAGAGGAACACATCTTCAGCCTGACTCACTTCCTCCTGCGCTGCTCTGAACAGACTGTGACTGAGGGCTGAACGACTCCGGCTGTCTCTGAGACTCAGTACGTTTACATGGACAACAATACACTGATTTTAATATGATTAAGACAATACTCTGATTAAGAATCTACCATGTAAACAGAGATTTTTGATTACCTTAATCTGGCTAAAGTCATAATCGAAGTAAACACTAATGGAAGTAAGACATGTGGAGTATTCTTATTTTAGTCGCATTATTGAAGTGCAGTATAGACACGTACAGACCTTACATTATTACTATCGTGTAGAGCTGCATTTTGCGACAGGATACACACGGCAGTGGTCAACTGTTTGACGGCAAACACAAGAGCATGGCTTCAACAATGTCATCGTCTGCTTGCACGTATAGCATGATAAATAATTAACTGTACTTGAAGCTTTTAGTAAATTAAAAATAGAATACCCAAAACTGTATATAGCATCATAATAAAGACGAACTGTATGTTTATATGTGAAATTCTGGAGGGGACATATTGACGTGGGGACATAATGATGTATGCCATTAATCGATCTATGTACTATAAGATGTAAAACAGGAACATGAAAGAAATATTCTAAAAGCAACTCATGTAAACACCGTAATCGTAATATTATCTTAATTGGAATAAGGTAAATAATGTAAACTTATGTAAACGCAGTCATTGAAACAACTAATGTTGCCCAGAGCACAGCGCAAAATCCCATAAAAATGACTTTCACAGCCCAATTTCTCTCCTGAATTGTTTGTGCCCGTAAGAAAAATGCTTTAATCTCAATCAGATTTTAAAGGCTAAAAACCTTTGACATCCTCTTAAAATGCAGGGAATGTAATGTAACTTAAACCTAACATTTAAAAAAAAATGCAAATCTGATATGCTAATGACAAAGTTATTTATAAATGATTTTATTGATGTTTAAACACATTTCATACAGTTCCTCCACCTCCTCCTATATATATAGTGTGTCACATCACACTGGCATCAACGCCACAATCCCAGTCCAAATTTCAGAGAACGACTGTCATGTTGAAATAACACGCTGTCCGTTTCCCTGAACAGAGCATGACAAATTCATACTGTCTGTCAGCCCAGATCTGACACGTCTCTGTGGATTGGCCATGTGTTTATGCCACTGTTATTTAATGATTAACAGACCCTGTCTTTATTGTGATGGAGCACAAACTGGGCTTTGCTGTGCTGAAACGCTCACTTAACTCTCAGTGAGCAATCAGAGACAAGTGTAACTAATGGTGAGTTTCACTATGGGATGTGGACTATCAATAGCCTACTATTTGCTCTTTATTTTGGGCTAAAGCTTGCTGCAGAACGTATGTGAAAGCAATGGGTTTTTACCTTGTTCACAGTAAGAACCATAACTTTATAAGCATTTTCAATACATGATTATCGTGGCCTCAAAAATTTATGATAACGATATATTGTGATATCTACAGAAATATTGAAAAATAAAAAATAAATAAATCATGTTATAAGTTAAATTAATATTTTTTGACCACTTTCTTTTTTTAATCACAGAAGAGATTAAAATCCTAACAGTTCTTAGTTTAAAGTAAAAGCGTCAAAGTAAGACAGTACATATTTTTACTCCAGACTTGTGTTATAGCATCAACTGAGTGTTTGAAATAACTTCTTTCTGTGAACTGATTCTTATTTTATAGCATTCTAAAGAGGGTTTGTACATGACGTCACCGTCAGCTGGAATGACTTCGGTCACAAATATACAAAAACTATATATTTTTATGGGCTAGACGATATATATAACACTGATACAAGTGATCACCCGGATTTAGACCAGCCTATTTTGTATTTACAAAATGCGTTCACGGGCAAATTTGCTTTATGTATTTCCTCGGGATTGAAATCAAGCACATATACTGTAGGTAAATTTTAGGAAACACTTTCTGCAAGGGTGCCCTCTGTCTGTTGTTGAGTATGAATGAAACAAATCACATGTGAGAGTTTAACACTCAATAATGGCGCTGGCACTAGATTATTGCATGTCATATTATCATGCATAGGCCTACTATTAATTTTTAAATATTGCCATTGCCAGTATATTGTGACACCCCTAAAACATGATAAGGATATTTCATTATTTGAATATCATGATTATCTGCAATAGCGGTTTATCATGACACCTCCAAGATGATAATGTTTTGTTTATTATACTGTAAACGCATGCTGGAGTTTCACTGTCTGCAGCTTTAAATTGTCAAGTTCTTTAAAGCCAGGTGGATTCTGATTGGCTGCAATCTGTTCGAATAATAAACAAACTTAACTACAACAGTTTTGGTGACCTTTGACTTCCATTGTATGGAAAAAGAGACATTTCTCCAAATCTTCTAAATGTAAATGATAACAGAATTTTCATTTTTGGGTAAACTATCACTTTAATGTAATTATAATGCTTTATTGTATATTATATGATCTAATATAATGTAAACTATTAGTTTTTTGTTAAATATAATGATTTTTAGTGTATTTTATAATATACTTTATAGTTTTTGGAGTTTGTGTAAGTATGGTTTTTGCAAGCATTTCAAATCAGTCACCTGGAACTGATAAAGGTTAGTGGTCAGTAAAGGGTAAGGTTTGTGCAGACAGAACAGGCTGATGTGCACGTCACTTCTGTCTCCTGCTGTCATCCATTCAGCACTGTGGAGAAAAGTTCTCTCTGCATATTTTTTGTGTCTTACCCTCAAGGCAAAAAATCAAAGAATCGACTTTGTGCATGTATAACTGTGTAGCAGCCCGTGTGTGTGTGTTGAGGTGTGGGAATAAGTGCTGATCTGTCACAGGAGCTCAATGACAAGAATGACTTTGTAGGAGGTAAAGGAAGGACACACTCAAAAAAACTTGCAGCAGAAAAGACGGGTTTTCTGTATCAGGCTCTCACACAAATCTCCTGACTGGCCTCCACAAATTCATGGAAGGGGAGCTGGAGGGGGTTGTGAAAAACCTGAAAAAGAGATGGAAATACTTAATATCTCTCAGTGGACATGAAATAGCCTTGTTCTGTTATCTCACTCTCTATTCATCCATGGATTATTTTTGGAGCAAATTGCAAATTAAGTTAGACCTTGTGCCAGAACTGCGGTCAACAGCATTGAAAATACCTTTTGATTTTCAGGTGACCTCATCTCCCAATTGATTTACCTTAATGGTTGTAATTTATTTTTCACTTTCACAGTAGAAAAAGAGAAAAGATATTTAAAAATAAAAAAATGAAATGAGATAAATGCTGAGCCATATATAACACAGCAGTTAGTGCATATGTTCTTGTAGCCAATGCAAGTTTAACTCTGACATTCAATTTTTCCAATCCCATTAACCCACTTTCTACACAGTGATTTCCTGTTACTTTCTAATGAAACTGTCTAATGACTGAGACAAAAAATAAATAAATAATATAATTAAATTAATTATAACAAATGTGTGAATTCTGGTGCTGAGTAATGACCAATCATAAGTTGAGTTTCCACCAAAAGGGTCTGGCTGCAGACTTGCACTTGCACTCTCAGACTTGCATTCTCAGACTTGCACTCTCAGACTTGCACTCTCAGACACTTGCACTTCCGGTAGTGACATTACTTGCAGTCTTTATTTTATATTTTGTTCTATTTATTTTTTGTTTGAATCTCTCAACATTTTACAACAGCAGCCAGGTGTTGAAGACAAGAAAAAAGAAACTAAATTACGAAGTCACTTGCAATCGCCACTTGCACTCTCAGCTACCTGCAACGTCACTTGCAACCAACACAATTCGTGCATGTTGCCAATGGAGACAAGAAGCTGTGGTGATTAAACGATTAAAACTAAATTAGTAACATCACGTACAGGGGTCCTGCAAGAAAAAAAAAAGGCCCGCAAATCCGTGGCCACAAAACAGCAGAATATGAATGCAATGCGCAAAGTCTCTCATTAAGCGTTTTCCTTCCGTAGAAAACATAAACACTTAATATGGCTAATTAATGTATTAAGATGCTATTCAAATATCAAATTCAATATAGTTTATTAATATAACGAATAATGTATAAAACATGGCAAAACAGGCGCAAAACATGGCATAATGTGGCATAATAATAGACTAAGAAGATAAAGAAGAAACTCAATATGCTCCTCTTCATTATTAAAATATACATAAACAATACGTACAGGCAACCAGGTGAGCCCAGAATAAATGCAACATACAAAGTTTCGCGTTAAGCGTTTTTCCATATAGAATAACTGTCTACAGCTTTTTTATTTCTTTGTCTTTGTCCATTAAGCTTTGCGTTTTATTTATAATGAGAGACTCTGTGCATTGCGTTCATATTCTGCTGTTCTGTGGCCGCGGATTTGCGGGTCTTGTCTTTTTCTTGCAGGACCCTGTACGTTACGGTACTAAATTAGTTTTAATCGTTTAATCACCACAGCGTCTTGTCTCCACTGGCAACACATATGATTTGTGTCGATTGCAAGTGACGTCGCAGGTAGCTGAGAGTGCAAGTGTCTTCGTAATTTTGTTTCTTTTTTCTTGTCTTCACCACCTGGCTACTGTTGTAAAATGATGAGAGATTCAAACAAAAAGTAATCAATAAATAGAACAAAATAAAAAAGACGGATGTCATTAGCGGAAGCGCAAGTGTCTGAGACTGCAAGTCTGAGAATGCAAGTCTGAGAATGCAAGTGCAAGTCTGCAGCCAGACCCTTCTCGTTTCCACCAAGAGAGTTTCACAAATGAGATGCATTGGCAGAAAAAAAAAGTCATTTGCTTTGACAAGGAATCAATTTTCTAGCTGCTAAACGTTAACATTATGCAGAGGAAGTGTCTTTACATAAATTGCAGCAGCGCATAATACATCATATCATGAATACGATGAACGATTATCAATGAGTGAATCAAACTCACTCAGAATGATGTCAATGTCTGAAACTGGTTTCAATGCATCATTTATTTTTATATTAATTATATATTAAATTAAAATTGCTCTACATTAAAGTCTTTTACGCTCGACCAATGATGCATTTATTTAATCAAAAATACAGTAAAAAAAAAACAGTAATATTGTGAAATATTACAATTTAAAACAATTGTATTGTACTGTATATTAATATGTTAATATGCATGTGAACTTAAAATATAATATGTTTCTATGACAAAGCTGAATTTTTAGCAGCCATTACTCCAGTCTCAAATGATCCTCATAAAGCATTCTAATATGCTAATTTGAATATGCTATATATATATATATATATATATATATATATATATATATATATATATATATATATATATATATATATATATAAAATGTAACATCATATGTTGAAAACAGTTAAGCTGCTTAAGATTTTTAGTTGAAACTATGCTTTTTTTGAGGTAAATGGAGAGTTCAGAAGAGCATAATTTACCTAAAATAAATTTTTTATAACATAATAAACATCACATTTATTTAAATGCATCATTGCTGAATAAAAGTATTAGTTTCGTTTAAAAAAAATCTTACTGGCCCCAAACTTTTGAAAGATCTGTGTGTGGGCAGAGGCAAAACATACAAAACAGTAAAACTGCTCACAGTAATTGTCTTTCTTAAACATGCTTCTCACAGAAATTAGATTATGGAACTTCACTGACTTTGCCACATCAAACCTGTACTAATTTGCATAAAGTGAAATTCTTCTAAACTTTATTGTGTCCCTGAACATGCCCACATGTTGCTGTCATTTATAACACACGGTTATAAATACACTCTTGTTAAAAAGTAAGCAGCAAAAAACCTTGCTGCAAATCGCTCAGTATAAACACCCTTTTAGAGTTACTATAGGTCACTGATCAATATCCTTATTTCCATTCAAACAGCATCACATAGGTCATTTTCTTTGTCTTGAGCCTAATGGCACAAGCCTATAATGGGCTCATTAGATGAGACTAGCTCAAACAACCTCCTCTGTACAAGGCAGTGAACCCAACAGTGATCATCTCCACAGTCACAGTGCAATCTGTCATTTAGCTAGCTAGCAGTTAGCCTTTACCCAATCCATCAGAGAGCGTGTGCACTCCAATGTCAGCTGGACTCTGAAAAACATGAGACTTGCTGCTCACAGGGTTGTTTATGTGGCGATGGATTCATCTGTCTTCTATGCTGTAGCTGGCTTTTGTTAGTCTTAAACTGTTTATGCTCCCATTGACATGCTGTATTAGTCATATAAAATGTCTGAAAGAAGGTACTCAGAGAACTGAGGTCTTAAAAGGATTCTTGGCATGAAATGACAATAAACCCTAGATGTGTGGGCTTTATGGGTTTAATTGAAAAGAAATTGAATTTTGTGCTATTAGGTTTGTTGGATTGATGTGTGTGGGTTTGTTACAGTTCAGTGGTATATCTGAAGCAGAGGATTTTGGGAAGGCGAAAGCTAAAGGTCAAAGGAATAGTTCACCCAAAAATGAAAACTGATCAATGATCAGTGATCATTTACTCACTTATTGTCATATTATTTCAGACTTTTAGTGCTCAAATATTTATTAATGACATCAAAATATAGGAAGTTAGGAAATAACTCATTTTGTGTTACAAATCAAAATAAACCGAGGAGATTATAATTACAATTTCAGCATGATTTACTTGAGGTTTAGGGGTTTATTGTTTTTTTTTGAATTATTTGATCATCTTTGTTTTTGATTTAATTAAATTTTGATAAATTAGTTTTGATGCGATGTAGACAGGGGCCAGTTGTATAAACTTAGCCACCATGTTAAGACTGTGTCTTAAGAACTAGTTTGACCAACTAGCATATGCCAAGGTGTAATCAGTCTTACTTTTCCAATACAAATAAGACCAATCTATCTCTCATAACTGAATTTAAAAAGTTATGATCAGCCTTGAAGAAAAAAAAAATTAGATGACTAACTTTTTAAGACTAGTCTAAACAGTTTATGCAACCGGCCACTGGTCTTGTATGTATTTGCTGCCCTCAAGCGGCGCACTTGTGTAGCGACCTAAAAACATAGTAACCTGCAAGTCAAAAACACACAGATTTTATAGGGTGTTTGGCATGACTTCATTTACAAATACTTTCCCATAATTCTTCCTTGCAATTTGAACCCGTTATTTAGTTTAGTCTGACTGAACTTGAGCTCTTTTGACTCAAATGGCAATGCTTTTGAAATTACAATTGGCAGTTGTTACTATTACTACTTGGCTGCTAGTTCTGTCAAGAGCGAGAGACATGTCATCACACCATGTGAAGGAGGTGGAGAGGAACAGAATCTGACAAAGTTCCCCTGACTGGATGTGATCAGGAGTCAAAGCTGAGTCATATCTGCCTTGAGGGAGTACTGAGCTCCTTCCTGTTCCTCGTTTACCCATCTTACTGGAATCACCTCCCTCTATCAGTCCTGAGGGGAATACCATCACTGCCCCCTTCTGCTGGAGTAACTTCTCTATTATATTATTTTTTTTTTTAAGACACTTGCTAATTTGCAAATCTCAAAAAGCTTGAACACCATCTTAAGAAGGACTTTCAGTATATTTTTAAGGAAGTTCGTTTTGTTGTTGAGTTATTGAGTTTTGTGAATTATGTTTAAAGTCAAATTTCCAAAGATGCACAACAAATCCTGTTAGAATGATTACAGAACAAGTAAGTTTGACAATAGAAACCTGATTGTGACTTTATGTATCAGTAATCATGCTTTATACTCAATTATATTAGGCTACAAATTTATTTGCATCTGTATTGTTTGTTACATAGATACAAGACTTGCTGTTTTTTTTTATTGACTGTGGCCACTGTTTAACAGCAAAGTGTGAAAATAATGACATCCATACTGACATGCAGGCAAAGCTTTGCAAGAATTATAACTCATAAGCAATAACTGCTACTCAAAGTAAAAAATAAATCAGGTTATAAAAACAATAAATTGTCAAATAACACTGTGAAATATAAAAGCCAAAATGATTGGAAATGAAGAAGGAAGATACAAAGCTGCAATTGCAAGATGTAAAGACACATAGCAAGATTTAAAGTCATATTACAACAAACTGTACATGCTCAAATTGTGAGATTTAAAGGTTTAACTGGGAGAAATAAAACTGCAATGAGGGAAAAAAAAAGTTTAAATTGTGACCACTTACTATGAAGCAGGTACAGACTTCCACATTAATAAGGATCAGGGTCAGGTATCACTATAAAAAATAATGTGAATCTTATTCGGTGTTATAATGGTTAAATCAAAATTAATTTGATTGCACTTAATGTTATATCTGGTAGAATGAGTACATAAACTGCATTACATTTAAAAGATATTTATACTTTTTGAGTCAGGATTATAATAAGCTGCTTTATTTGGGGATTTGTGCATATGAAAAAAAATGGTATGAATAATTAAGTACTAAAAATATCGAAAATGTACAATAAACAAACACTTACAGAAGGCATTTGCTGTAATATACAGTATATGTTTTAATCTGAGAAATGGATCTAAACATTATTATATTTACAATTTGCTAATGCTTTTCAACGTAACTCTAGCATGAGAAAATTTAGTCAGTGCATACTCAGGGATTGCTGGTATCCATGATATTGAAGGTAACCCAGCTGCCAAGCCAAAGATGGGTTAGCAGAGTCTGCATAAGTGTCCATATGATTCTGATGGCAGGTGACCCTTGTCCCATGTTGATATCCAGATCCTCCACTGTAGTAATCACTGCTTTGCTCCTCCCAGTGGTGACTGTAGCATCCATGGCTTACGTGTACCTGGCTGTTTGTTGCACAGTGGCTGTAGTGAGAAGATGGTACAGAGTTTGATATGTCCTGGTACAAAATCCCAGGTATCTCTGGAGAAACTGTGAGAGGCTCTGGCTGATGGGGAATGTAGTTCTCCATCGGTTCCTGGAAAGTTCCTGTCTTCCTGGGCAGAGAAACATTCTCTTCTGGCTGCCGGTAACACTCCGTTTGGGTACACCGAGGTGTGTGTGGTTCAGTGTCTGAATGTGTCCGCAGATATAAAGACAGTGTTGAAATGCGGTGGATGGCACGGCGGAGAGTGGCGATCTTGGATAGACGCTTTCCGCTAAGGTCATGTTTGAGGACAGTGCGCAAGGCATTGAAGGCCTGGTTGTAGTCCAGGATGCGCTTCCTCTCTCGAATATTGGCAGCGGCTCTCCGTGCTTTGGACCGCTTAGGTCGAGTACGCCTCTTAGCTGCTTTGAAGCCCTCTGTGTCACTGAGGCTGGATGACACCGAGCGCTCTGAACGATTCTTCGAAGGGCTTTCGCTGCTACAGTCGTCTATCATTGTCACAGTAATATTCTTGAACTAATGGTATGTAATTTCAGATTCTGTACTGGTGCTGCCCAGACTCATTGTTGTCGACTTTTATCCTCTGCGAAATGTAAATCTTAGCTTTGGTATGAGAGATAAGAGTTCTTGGGTCCAGTGTGAACTATAAACAGTTAGCTTTGCCAAACAGCCACATGTTGAAATCTTCTCCTCACACCTTCTAGATCAGATCTGTAAGTCTCGGAGAGGGCGAGAGGGGTTTTTAAAGGCAATCTGTGGATGTGTCACGTGAGCCAGCTGCCTATAAGCAAAGGTGTATTCTGTGTTTACAAGTGCCCTCCAGGCAAGCTTAGACATCAGTCAACAGGCTTTGACACACCTCACAGGATCTGATTTTTCCAACTAAGCCATTCTGAAAATGATGAATGGCATTTGCAAAGCTGACAGATGCACGTAACTCCAAGGTGTGTATGTTTGGTTTTGATAGTTATGTACTGATTTTGCAGATGCGTCCTCCTCATAAATATTATGGAATCAGGGTTCATTCATATATGTATTTAGCAAAAACAACTCTGGGGATACACTCTTAAAAATAAAGGTTCTTTATTGACTTCCATGATTCCATGAACATTTAACAAAAAAAACTGTTCTTTTTACAAGAACTTTATACTGAAAGATTCTTTAGGGAACCCAGAATGGATCTTCTATGGTATGGGTCTTCTACCCTGCTTCTGGAGAACTGTTCTGCAGATGTTAGCTCCAACACACAAGTTCTAGAGTCAAAAGACCTTGATCCAATAATGAAAATGAAAAAATTACATGAGGGTAATCAAGCCACAATTTTTATTTTTGGGTGAACTATTTTTTTTTTAAGAAAAAGGGGTTCTAAAAGAAACAGATTAGAATTCTTCAATTTACAAGCAGTAACAATTTAAAAGTTAAAATTTGTAGACATTTAGAAGTTTTTAAAATATACCTATAGATAGCGTGTTGACAGTCTGTGTCATTGGTTGAGCTCAGGGAAACCGGTCACAAGCTGATTTGAAAGAATATTTTTACAGTTACCGATTTAAAAAAAAAAATGGCGGGAATAAAGAACCCTAATTCCCAGCATACAGGACCATTTCAGCATAAAAGGGAATTTTATGGTTGTTATTTTAGGTGTATTTAAGGTTATTTTTGGTGTATATGGTTTTTTTTTGAGATATGATTTATGAAAGTGTACAATTCATAATTATGAACACTGGTCACTCATAATGAATTCCTTAGTTTCCTCCACCTTGATCCAGATGGATTGTCTAAGCTGTGTCCTGGGTGTTGAGAGAAAAATGGGAACATTCATGACAAATTACAGCTTTATCAGATGAGCCTCTTTTAGCAATTTGCCTTTACACCTTTTTTTCTGCCAGAGGGATGGAAAAACACTTATCATGTGTCACATAAATTCTATATCTCTGCATGGTCACAATTAGCTGTTGTGTATTAAGTGATTACTGGCCTTCCTGGGATGCAGCGAGGGACAGTGTAATTTTGGTTGTCTGCAAAGTCATAAATCTAATGTGTGCTTCCTACGGGGCAAGAACAGACAGTAGCCACCTCACTTCAAAGTTGGGGTAAAGGAACACAGATATTTTACAATTATTACCTGTGATGACTGTGAGTTAAGGGCTTCGGTTGCCTTTTTATTCTCACTCGCAAACAGCTTGTGTATCCTCTACTTGAACTCAGATGTGGTTTTGTAATCCATAAATGCATTTTGTACTGAAAGTGGACAATGGTGTGAAATTTTAACTAGCTGACCTCCTTCTATTATTTGGTATTTGGTGTGAATAAGAAATGGAGGTTTCTAACCAACATGTTGGAATGTGGTGTCAAACCTGACATTATTTATCGCTAGAGAAAAATCTTCAGCTCAGCACTTTTAAACTTGTCTCTATTATGGAAAGGGTCAAGATACATTCAAGTTTTGCTTCAGGACAAAGAGTTTATGTCAGACCCAATACAATTTTTTTTTACTATAAAAAATAATGTCTGACCAAACACTGGATTTTTTTTTTTGTATGTAGTGTAAATAAAATCATTAAAATCATGTGAATTTGATGTCAAAAATAAAAGATGGGAAGCATTTTCTCATATCTTTTAAAATTGTATAAGTCAAGATTATATAGTTCTAGCCAAAATTATTAAAAATAAATAAATAAATATTAAGGTATATGCTTAAAACAGGACTTTGGCAATGTTTTGGTCTGACTTTTGGTAGTCTTCAAAACATTCAGCTAATAAATGTATGATTTGTATGCCAGCATTTTCCAAAATATTGTACTGTTTAGGCTAACATTAAATGAAAAATATAAATATTTATTTTTTAAACATGAATGTAAAATGAATAAAATGTAAAACAATTTATTGTCCTGGGGCCAGTAAAATGTTGGCAGGGCAAGAACAAAAATCTGAACTTTTCTTTTGTTTCTTCTGTGGAACATGAAAGAAGATTTTGAAGAATGTTCATAACCAAACAGTTAGGGTTACAAAGTTACAAGTCAGTGGGAACAGAAACTCTTTTCAAAATATCTCCATTTATGTTCTGCAGAAGAAAAAAATAATACAGGTTTGATATGAGGGTGAGTAAATTATGACTGAATTTTTATTTTTGAGTGAACAATCCCTTTAATTAAAGTCATAATCCACTGAGGAGGCCACTATAGACAGACCTGCTGTCAGGTCAAAATGTCAGGCAAAAGTGTTCCATCTTCTCCGTGCCTATTTTAAAATTTTCAAGCCTCCAGTCAAACCAGTGGCTCAAAAGTGCTTTCTAACAGCTAAGATCATATCAGCAATGGGTGGCGGTGCAATAAGCTTTAAACAAGAAAAGAGATGCCATTTCAGACATTGCTTCCTTCCTGTCCAACTTTTACTGCCCAATCATGACTTCAGCCATGTAGGTTTAGGGGTCCGGCTGGTATTTTGCACACAATGCAAGACTGGCTCACGTTAGACCAAAACTACAGTGACTAAGCCATCTTTCAACCCAGTCTTTAACATAACACAATCAGCTGGACCAAGTCTATTAAGACATTTACAGTGAGAGATATATAACAGAAAATGTAACTTATTTGCACCTTCATCTGAAGTTTTACATTGTGATGGGGAAAAAAAGACAAAAAGCATGTACATATTTACAACCTCTTTCCTAGTAGCTGAGAATGGTTAGTCAAGCCATTTAGCTACTGCATAACATGTTTTGACCGATAGACGTGTTGACTTGATGTCCCTCATGGGCGTGGGGTGTTTTCCAGATCTCCAGTGAAAGGCAAATCAGTTTTTGTTAGCGGAAAATATAGTTGCTTAAGTGGGAATTACAACATCCTCTTCCTTTTCTTGTTCTGCAATTATAATCCAAAATGCTGGTTTGTTTAAACACAGGGCTCTGAATTGTGTCATACTGTGTTTGCTCTATAATTTGAAATTAGTTGTAAAATGCCACAACCTTTGCATGCTAATTACAGGCTCCTTTGGGACTTTACACTCAAACGGGAATAAAATCAATCAGACTTTGGATGTCGGATAGCTCTGTTGACCTGATAAACATAATAAACATAATGATCCCCAAATGCAACAGAAATAAAATCATTGTAACTTTGGATGTTGGACACCTTTGTTGGGTAGAAAACAAGATGGTAAGAGCCAGACAGAGGAGAGCGTGGGAATGTCAGTGTAATAGTTTTGGCGCTTTTTCTTAATGACCATGAGAGGAAAATTAGGGGTCATAAGCACAGAGAGACTGATGTACTTGGTAATTAAGGGGTTTGTTTGCAAGGTTTGGGAACTGAAATACTTACAATGACAGGATTTTATTATTTTGCAGGTATCAAAAACAATACAACAAAAACACTGTTTAGCTATGTTTAAAATGCTTATTGAATCTAAAAAATTAAATTCCCACAGTGTCACCCAATCTTTCACCAAATATCTAACCTGTCAGCCAAATAGTGGTTTATAATAGTAACAGCTTTGAACTGTTGATGGTCATGTCAAAGGTTAAAGAGCACCCTAGAGCTGGACACTTAACCTGAAGTGCCCTTCAGACCAATAAGAATTGATTCCCAGCTCATCAGATCCATTATTAGTATTATTAGAACAAAACTGAGATTGCCTTTTAAATTACAGTTTAAATTGTAATTTATCAATTGTAGTTGTAGTTAGAATCAATGAAGCAAACAGGAATTGAATTTAAATGTATAAGAAATTACAGTATTAACTGTATATGAAAAGCTAAGTTTGAATGTTTGAAAGTGTAAAAAAAAAAAGTTTAAACATCACATTTAAAAGTTTGCAGAACTTATGGACAGATGAGATGTAAGACAGAGAGATAGACAGAGAGACAGAAAAGACAATTTTTCAGTTCTGTTTTTTTTACAGCCCTGTATCGAAGCAGTATTCGCACTTGCTCACAAGATAAATATGCGTTTCATTTTCTCTACCTCCTTGCATTTATATTAAGTAAGTTGTTCCATTCCATGAGGGTGATTCTCTGCACTCCACCACCAGCAATATGTGATTAATTTGTAATGGAAACATTTGCACACTTGAATCACCTACTGCCCCAGTCTAAGTGATGTAGTCCAACACATAAACAATGATGATTTACAAGAAGGGTTGGCAGATTAATTGTCTTGCATAGAGAACTTCAAGCATGCTGTTAAAACCCATCCCAGCCTTGTCCATTTTTGAAAAAAGGGAAGACACTAGCAATTATCAGTCGCCATGTATAAATCAAGGTCCTTTTAGATAGCCGTGCGCTCGCTGGGAGAACCAGAGATAGCCCAGCCATAACTGTGTGAATTTTCTAAAGATTTGTAAATCTTGAGTCTGAGGTTAGATAATGAGAAGCTGCTTTCTGGCAGTTATTAGAAGACAGTGGCACAATTATTTAGATACATGCTTTTAAAGGGGTGGTGAGGCTTGAGAAGTATGCAGCGAAATTAGAGGTCCACATGGAAAACATAAATTCGTTATTCTTTAGAACCTTTTTTGGCTCTATGTTACTGTAGGCAACCAGCCACTAATGCTTTAATGAAAGTGCTGGCATTTGTGCTATTCTGTTTTTAAATTTGTTTAAGCAGTGTTAATATTGTGCGACTTTCACAACTCATGAAGAATACTAGACAAAAACATTTTGTTAACTGAAATAAAAATAAAAACTATAACTGGCAAAAACTGAAACCAAGCTAAAATTAACTCCAAAACTAACTAAAAACTAAATAATGCCACTCAACAAACCGTCAATATTTCGTAAGCTATGATATTCATCATATTAATCATAGCAGTTAATCAACTAGTAATTCTGACTATTATATCCAATTCAAATACAATTGACTCGACTCTATGATAAAATTAAACTGTGCTAAGAAATATAATGGCATTAAAAAAAAAAAAAAAAAAAAATTAATTTATACTGGTTAGTGCATTAACTTTGGAAGTTCTAAAATAATAGCTCACTATAACTAATAAATAAATAAATAAACTGAAATCTGGAAAAAAAAATCTAAAATTTAACTTAAAAAAAAAAAGAAAAAACACCGATTTAAAAATTCTAAACTATAGTAACTCCGCTCTCAACTAATTCCAATTCTTTCTGCAGGATCAAGGCTGGAAAAATGCGTTTACAACAAGCTCATTTACATTCTTAAAGCTTTAACGGTACAAGAAATACAAATTAACATCACAATCCTTCCTTTGGCTAAGTGCATTCATTTCAATACAACAAAAGGCTTAGCAAGGCTTCCAGTTTTGATTAGCTATACTGCATTTACAGTATAGGGGGTTCCCAGACGATATGCTGTGATCGCTGCAGGCGCATGTAACGGTGTAATGGAAATGTCTGGAACCTCCTTGTCCCTTGTAAAAGAGTACAACAGTACATTGTTGACACATGCCTCCTGATCTGCACTCACCCTTGTTAGCTTGTTAGAGGTTTGATGAGGTTATGTTAAAGATGGGTGTTGTGTCTTGTCAGGGGAGGATGGGCTGATCTTTCTCTTCGTCCCCTGACTCATAGCACTGGCTGCCTCTGTTCCATCTACAGATATAATAGAAGAAGGCGGCCCAGAAATGAATCACTCCCAGACAGAGTTTAAAAAGAAAACCACTCTGAGCTATACAATCTATACATACAAGCAATACATTCTTCTATGAAGACAGATATTTGTGGATTTTTTACAAAGTCATTATGTAATGTACAAGCACTACAAATTACATTACAACAACATTTATACATGTAGAAAATATTTTTATCCAAAGTGACTTTCAAAAGAAGAACAAAAGCGTTTTGTCTAAGTCAACAATATTAATAATGTACAATGTCAGGTTTAGCCAAATACACTGTAAAAATGTTCAAATTTGTAAATAAAACAAAGTTTGTTGGTGTGTTTTACCAGAAAATCCATTTTAGTTTTTCTTCTTCAAAATGTACTGTTAAATTTAAAGGAAGAATATTATTGTGTTTTTATCAGCTGTTTGGACTCTCATTCTGACGGCACCCATTCACTCCAGAGGATCTATAAACAAGTGATGTAATGCTAAATGTCTCCAAATCGGTTTAGATGAAGAAACAAACTTATCTGCATATTAAATTGCCTAAAGATGAGTACATTTTCAGCATATTTGAATTTTTTGATGAATTATTGAATTAAATGAATTATTCCTTTAATGTGTTACTTGCAGTTTATTTGTAACTATTTCTGGAATTTACTTGCAATTTCTGAGTGAAAATTGTTTCAAAATACATTCTACACCGATCGAAGAAGCAAGCTAGAGAAGAAAAGAAGTCTTGTGTGTGTGCACACGTGCTTAAGTATATTGGTTTTATACCCTATGTATCACTGGTAATGCTTGCGAGCCTTAGTTTACTGCTGTAACATAATCTGATTTTGTACATCAAAATGCATGTACATGAAGACAATACTACCTGGATTAAGATGAATGTTGTCTCACTGAGTACTGCTATATTTGTGATGGGCTCGTCTCCATGGTGACAGCCAGCAGGCGCAAGAGTAAAACTGACTTTTTACAGCCTGCACCTCATTTTTTCCATGTCTGACATCAAGTAAACAACCCTAATGATTTCCCTTTCAGGTTTCCCAAAGCGAGCACACCTTCACAACAACGCCACAGGCATTACAATTAGATAAACAAGTTTGAATTGACCCATACTGTAGCAAATTCTTAATATTCACATTTGTTTTTGAAACGGTACTGTATCAGAACATTCCAGAAGAATGACACATGAGCTGTTAATGATACTAACTGGCGTTCAGATGAAAGCGTGTTGACAAGACGCAATGGATATGAAATCACTCAAGGCCTTTCAAGGGTAAGATGGCATGCTCAAAGCTAGTCGCCCCAATACCTGTATAGCAGCATTACAAAGACAGAGGACTAGCATTATTTGAGTTACTCTCTGCAATTAAAAGAGCCAGCCTTTCACTCAAGGATTGCTAGATTGCAAGATTACTAGAGCCGAGTTATGTGATTTATGCTCTGGCTGGAGTCTGTGTTTAACAGAACTTAAAATGCGATGACATGGCCTGTAGGTAATACTTGTTATGTCCTAGGAATGCAAGCTGTAACCTTTCTTCATAGTTCAAACTGCCGTGAAGGTATATGCATTAAAAACAATTGCACTTAAAACATAATATTTCTAAGTGAATTCAAAAGTTCTTCATCTTTCCCATTTAAGTATCAGTTTATGCTGAGAATGATAGTTTTACTGCACATATTTGTTTTCTTTGAAATAAAACACATAACCTATTATTTTCAGCTGTGATAGTCCAAGAAATTCATAGAAAAACACATTCTGACATGCTCAACCATAAAAGGTGTTTTGAATACACTATTAAAACTGTGTTTAAATTCACATTGGTGTCTGAGAAACACTGTAATCATGCATCAACTGTTTGTGCTATAATTGGAGTTGTTTTGCTCAAAGGTCCACCAATGCAGATTACGCAAGCAGTACAGAAAGGCTAGAGAGAATTCTTAACACATAAAAAGAAGTGAAAATACAGTTAGTTACAGAGATTTTCAAAAGGGCTGCCTGAACGAAACTCATCTGAAACTGCTATTTTGGTTTCACCTAAATGTGGAACTAGCCTAACTTAGCAACTTCTGCTTTCAGCAAGTTCTTACTCTCAGGACATTAGTTCAAGAGTTCACACAGGAGTTCACAGAGGTTGTTGTCCATGTCATTCCATCCTGAGAAATCTGACCAATTCAAAGGATTCGGACATTCTAAAAATAGTTGAAAAACTTCCCCTGCTTTATTATAATGAATGGAATGCCAGACTCTGTATGCCACTGGACAATAAAAATAATCCTATTATATATATAAAAGAAAATTTGTTTTTATGATTCTAAGTTAAATAAACAATTACAACGTAATTAAAAATGTGATCTAACAATGCATATAATACGATGCTATATTTAGTATGATTATACTATAGATGCTAATTGTCATAACAGTGTTTGTCTGCCCCCCTCTGGTTAATTTAAGAGAATGCATGGAATTTAAAGCATCTAAAAATAGCAAATCACATCTATCAAATAGGTTTCTTTTGGGGGCATATAAATCTAGTTTAGTAAAAATTATATTTTGAGACTATTTGACCTTAAGGGGTTACTTTTATGGTACACTACTGTTCAAAATTTTAGGGGCAGTATGATTTTTAAACGTTTTTAAAGAACTCTATGCTCACTAAGGTTGTATTTACTTGTTTAAAAATGCAATAAAAACAGTAACATTATGAAATTAAGTAATTTGTCAATTTTATATTTCAACTTTTCTGATTATCACAGTTGTGCTGCTTAACATTGTTGTGATAATTTGTTTTTCAGGATTCTCTGATGAATAGAAAATTCAAAAGAACAGCAATTATTTTAAATATATACTTTTTTTGTAAATATGTAAGGCTTTACTGTCACTTTTAAAAGTAAACTAACTACATAATTATACAAAACTGAACAAACGTTTGTATGGTAGAGCACACAGCATTTGGTTCAGTAAACACACTTTCCACTTAACAGAATTTTCACCTAAATAAAAGAACTGTCAGAAAGGACTATAAACTATAGAATTAATCACATCCTCATTCCAATTAACTGTCCGCAAATCCTCAGAGAACAAACAGAACCTGCCCCAGATCTACAATCTACCCCCACTCTGCTATTTAAACGAGTGTTGGTACAAAGTGCAACATTCTAGAAGGATAACCATGGCTATCTGTGGTTTATTCTATATCCTTGACCTCTGTGAGTTTAAATTGGCAGGCAACTGCTTTTGATAAGCACTCTGAGGTCAGAGGAAGAAATGTGCATGCATCAACCAAACTAAACTGCCAATTCATGCCTGTACATATGAATGCTACATATAGTGTTGGTTTCATTTGTGCATAAAACAATATTATAGTGTTGGTTTCATTTGTGCATAAAACAATATAAAATGAAAGTGAAATTAGTTCCACTCACTGACCCCTTGACTTGAATGTCACTCACACACCACACAAAACACATTTACAATAACAATACCCTGTGACTTGAACTGTCACTCACACACCCCACAAAAAATTTTAGAACATGAGTTTTGGAGACCACTAGACAACAGTTAATGGCTAAGATCGTACTCCAGGGGGTAGCGACAGCAGAGGTGGCAGGGGATACAGACCATTTATGCAACATCTATCTGTTGAACATTATATAGTTTCAAAACACCATCACTACCTCCTCCCAGTGACCAGGTGATGATGTTAATTATATAGTTTTAAATGTAATTTAAAAAAAAAAAAAAATATATATGTGTTTTTCTGTTAATTATATAGTTTTAAAAATCACATAAAAAAGCCTACATTTATGTACGTTCACATATACGAAAAAAAAAAATCTTACTGACGTATGAAGAACATAATATATTTTTAAATGCTTACAAAATATGTATTTATATTTTAAAATATACTTTCAAAAATATACAGATGCATCTCAGTTAATTAGAACGTCGTGGAAAAGATGCTGATTTCATTTTCCAGCAGGATTTGGCACCTGCCCACACTGCTAAAAGCACCAAAGGTTGGTTAAATGACCATGGTGTTGGTGTGCTTGATTGGCCAGCAAACTCACCAGACCTGAACCCCACAGAGAATCTATGGGATATTGTCAAGAGGAAGATGATAAACAAGAGACCAAACAATACATGAGCTGAAGGCCACTGTCAAAGAAACCAGGGCTTCCATACCACCTCAGCAGTGCCACAAACTGATCACCCTCCATGCCACGCCACATTGAGGCAGTAATTAAAGCAAAAAGGACTGGTTTGCACTCTATCTGCCATGTGCCTTGCGCTGCCCCTACCAAGTATTGAGTACAAGTACAGGATAAGAACATACTTTCCAGAAGGCCAACAATTCACTGAAAATGTTTTTTTTTTTTTTTATTGGTCTTATGAAGTATTCTAATTTGTTAAGACTGTTGAGAATTGGTGGGTTTTTGTTAAATGTGAGCAAAAATCATCACAATTAAAAGAACCAAAGACTTAAACTACTTCAGTCTGTGTGCACTGAATTTATTTAATACAAGAGTTTCACAATTTGAGTTGAATTACTGAAATAAATGAACTTTTCCCCGACATTCTAATTTATTGAGATGCACCTGTACCAAAAATGGCCAATAAAAATACATTTACTTACATATATTAAATATGTTATTATTTGTTATATATTAAAATATTTTCACATATAAATATTGGCTATTTTTTGTATCTTTAGTAATATATTTAAAAACTATTTTTGCCATATGGGTACAAAAGACTTGTGTATGTGTGTATAGCTTGCTAAGGCATCCACAAAACGGATAAAAGAAACTGTTGTAATTTGTGAGGAACATGTATAATGCTTAAACGGCTCTTCTTTCTGTGGTCTTAGTAAATCTTTACTACACTGTAATGAAGGATAGCAGAGTTCGGAGATCGTGATTGTGAGTCGATTAAGAGTAAATGATTCAAAGATTCGCTCATAACACATTAAGTTGTCGCCACCTACTGCCAGAAAGGTGCACCAAGTAGTGAACAAATAGATTTTACTCACTAAAGAATGAAACTTCCCAACAGTACACCAAAGACATCACTGACACAACACTCGGTTGATTGCATGAGTTTTAGTGACAACTTCCTGTGGCCTTGACTGGGAAGCTTCCACGCCTTGCATCGCGACGCACTAAACACCGCCCGCCTCTCTCTCTGGCACCCCCAAACGCAGGCGCCAGGCGGTGATTGGGCAGTGCAAATGTCTCAACTCCCCTCGTCCACCGAGCACCGGTTGAGCACATTCTGTCACTTGCGCTAGCGTTAAATGGAGGAACGTCCCTGCGAAGGGGCAACCGGAGTATATATCAGTCATGGAGCAGAGAACGGCCCTGATCGATCGAACATATCGGTAAACAATGATCAGGACCACAGTAAGTTCCAGAACGAGAAAACGCAGACGAAGAAAACAGGTTGGTAATCAGCAAAGCTCATTGTTTTGTTTGTTTTTGTTTTACTCTGACAAGCTTCAAATACATGTCGTCGTAGTATGATTGTTTACAGTAATACAGCATTAGTTAAGTCAAACGAGGAGCATGTTTTGCTGACTGTACTGTTTGAAATAGTTGTATCCAGTGTTAGCCGCAAAGCTAGCTAGCGTAAAGGGACATTGACCTTGTGCACCGGTTTCTCAGCACGCATTACACATTTCCTTGACTTATAATTCATTTGCAAACATACCTCTCAGTTTGGGTCGTTTTTAAAAGGAACGCAGCCGTCAGAGATCCAGAATAGCCTGTTAGCTCTGCCCCTTGCTGCCACAGCAACATGAACCGGCTCCTGTGGAATGTTCCTGCTCGTAGCTTAAGCTTGTTCTGTTATTTCCTGTCCGCCATGATGGACTGCCAAATCTCAAACTTCACCGCTGCCCATTTCTTGTACAAACCCGAATATTTGGTTATACAATTCGGGCGACGCGGTCAGCCATGCTAGCTTTTGCTGTCACAGTAGCTAGTAATGGTGTCTTAGAGGTGTACGTTTGGCCAGCTTATCTCGAAAAGCGGCCTATTGCTCTCTGACAGTCATGTGAGTGGGCCTGGCAGTGATTGGGCTCGCGCTTACCGCCTATTCGAATTCGGCACCAAGTGGCCTGAATAGAACGTGTCGGAAAATTCTATAGCTGGTCGGATAGTGGCGTTAATATTACGAGGCGGTAAATTGTATAGATAGGGTTATCTTTTAGGGTTACGAAGTTTGTCGTTCTTTTTTTTTTGAAAAAAATATTTTGATAAAAGAACGACATTCCTGTTGTTTTTATTTTAAAGTGCATTTTCTTGACCCCGTTTAACCTGCATTATTTATACTTGTATGCAGCGAAGCTCATGGCGCCTCATGGAGTGAGAACTATCACGTATGTTTGATTTTAATCAAAAAGTGACAAACAGCTTTATTGTGTGCATTCTCTCCCGTAACTATGTTGAAATGCACCAAAGGCGTGGGGTTAACTGTTGATATCAAGCTATTTGGTACGGTTCTGTTGGCTATTGTGGAATGTAAAATGTTTCGCAGAAGTACACCGCTGCATATCGCTAAAACTGTTCATAATTGGTCCATTAAAATGCCTAGCGCCTATTGAAATGTATCTGTGCAGTTGTCACTTTATAAAATCGTTGCGATGTACCAGCAAGCACATTTTCTTGTGGCTAATCATTCAGGCTGCCCACTTAGCATGCTAAGCTAGCTGATGACTTGGCCGGTTTGTTGACCGAATACACAAAAACTTGTTTTCAAATAAAGTATTAACATTGCTAAACAATCTTGTAAATGATTCCGTGTAGTATAAACGTTGCTGCCTGCCATGTTGCGATTAACCCACTTCAACGAGTGTGACTTTACCACACAAATGAAAATAGCCACAGAAGCTGGCATGGCGTTAGACATAAACAAACAAATGTAAGCTCCCAAAAGCCATGGGATGTGTTAAAGGGGGTTCTGTATTCAGTTTTGCGTTTTTAATTAATTTCGGGATTTTTAGACGTGTCCACCAATGCTGGGGAACTACCCAAATATGACCGAGTACTCCATTTTGACACGTCATACCTCCGGTTAAAAATAGGGCGATGTCAGACTTGAGCCGGCCGATGAAAGCACACTTGCAAGGGGTGCTCTTTTCATGCCTCATATTTTCAGCCTCAAAGGACAGAGGTCGTTAAGACCCGTTTTAGTGCTCAAACCACTTTTTACCACATTAATACATTGCACCCTTGATTTGGGTATTACATTGCCCTGCTGCCTTGTTGGTTCAGTTTGTTTACATATACTGCACAAAGATAGATTTTCTCCTCTGTGAATTAATTTGAATCTGTATATCAGGTTGCCAGAATGGAATTATTGCTAATGCCAGTGTTAAGTTCCTATGAGGACATTCCATCATCTGCCATAAATAGTTTCCATAGAAATCATGAAGTCAAGCAGACAGTCTTATGCACACTTGCCTGACAGAACATTTATGTATTTTGTTTGTTTGTTTTTTTAAGGATATTTTGTTTTTTTGATTTTTTTTTAGAGGATATCTATGTATAATTATTGTTTTGCTGTTGATTCTTTTGGGTAGTAAGCAAATATAAAGACAATATAATGTTGATTGCATATTTTAGGTTGTATTTTTAAATATATATTTTTTTACAGAACATTGACTTTAGTTTCAAATCAAATGTATTTATATAGCACATAAAAAGGGAAAAACATTTTTTTTAAATGTATGTCAAAGATTACAGAAAAAAATTAATTATAGTTTCCACAAAAATTAAGTAGCACAACCTTTATCAACAATACTAATAAATTATTCTTGAGAACCAAATCGGCATGTTAGAATAATTTCATGGCATTTTAAAATATATACGAAAATAGAAAACAGTTATTCTAAATTGCAGTAATATTTGCTATAATACACACACATAATGCACACACACAAAATGCAGATTTTTCTGTCACAATACATCAGATGTAGGTTGGTTATGGCTATCAAATCACAGATATTCCAACATTTGAGTCATTTTACACTGGTTTTTATTGGAAGTACACTGAATACCCTTCATGGTTGTTTAGTGTGAGTTGAAGGAGTCAGCTTGTCATCTGCCTGACCCTGGCTTGGTTCCACAGAACATACCTAGTCTAAATATTCCTTGATCTTGTGCAAACATTGACTAGACTTGACCCGTTCCCTTACTGGAACTTGAGATTTGATCTGGACGTTTGCCAAAAGTTGTTGGTTCAGTGGATCAATTGATGCAGATTTGCGGTTTGCATTCCATCTATTTATTGCGTTTTTGTTTCTCCTCTGTGCAGAAAATGGCAGAATAAATGGAACTCTGAAGGAGGGAGAGGTGACTCCCGCTTCCTTTAACACAGACAGATCCCTGCACCCTGCGAACAGCAATGGTGACAGACACCTGCTAGACATCAACTTGAAACAGAAGCCCATTCGACGGGCCTTTACCGCTGACTCAACAGGGGACAGAAAAGGTAGAAACACTAGCAGAAACAGCATGGACTTTAAAAATGACAAGTTCTTAGAGTTGAACACACTTGAGGGCAAAAAGGAGGCTTTGGCTACTCTGAATGGTGTGGTGTCGCTCAACTCTGTACCACTTGCCAATGGTTACCCTAGCAAACCCGGAGCTGACAATGATGGCAGTGGCTCCGAGAGTGGATACACTACTCCCAAGAAACGCCGGGCCCAGAGGAATGGCAAAGCCGCGGACAATGTGACTGCTTCTGCCCAGGGAAAAGCCATGCAGCAGGGTGGCAAACAAGACCACGGGCCTGTGGCGCCGGACTCGGCCTCTGGCTCTCAGGTGGAGAGTGGCAGAGCTGGTTCAAAAGTTGAGCTGCACCTAAAAGCCAAGGAACCAACTGCCTCCGCCACCCCACCTCCTCTGCCGGTGGCTGAACTTCAGCGCAAGAACTCAGACAGCAAAGTGGCTGGCAAACGGTTTGAGGATCGCTCCAGCAAGGTTAAGGTGGCTACCTCCACCAAAGAGGACTCATGGACCTTGTTCAAGCCTCCGCCTGTCTTTCCTGTGGACAATAGTAGCGCTAAGATTGTGCCTAAGATCAGTTATGCAAGCAAAGTGAAGGAGAACCTCAATAAGACTGCCCAAGCTGGCGGGGAGGCTCTCACTCCTGCTCCCCAGGTGCCTGGGAGACCGCCACAGGTCCCCATGTCTGCGGTGAAAACCATCACCTCGGCTAGCTTTACCAACGGTCCCCTGCTGGGGGAAGGGAATGGCTGTCCCCATTTCAGCGCCGGTCCTCTGCTGGCAACCCCAACCGTTGCCACTGAGAATGTAGCATCTCCCTCTGGTAGCGGCACTTCAGCCATTGGAAGTTCCACCACAACCTCTATGGCTGAGCCCAGGAAGCCCAGTCTGTTTGTTTACCCCGATATGCAACTCTCACTCCCTAGCGGCCGCCAAGCCGATCCCCCTGCTGCTCCGACAAATCAGAAGTCTCTGGGGGACATTTTTCAGAATCAGTGGGGCTTGTCCTTTATCAATGAGCCTGGCTAGGGACGGGAGAGTTTTTGTGGTTTGGTGCTCAAACAGAAAGGACGTGCCGGTGGAGGTGAGCTTTCAGGGAGGCTGTCCTGCTACAGTGGCCACTCAGACTTCCAGTACCTCTCAGAGACCAGATCAACAACCATCCTTCCCCAAGACTCACGAACCAGACAAACTGACTAACGCTCAGAATCTGAGTCCAGGTGCGAGCGGCGGTGCCATGGCAGCAAGCGGGGCCATCAGCCTGAATGCCCAGAGAGATGAGACGGGGGTTCATGGTGCAATAGTGTTTTGTTCTCCCTCTAAGGACATTTGTGCTGAGCTGCCTCCCACCTCCCCAGCTGCACCTAAGGTGGCTTTGGCCAAGGACCAGGGCCATACTAAGGGCTTTGACAGGAGGTCTAGTTGGGGGTCGTTTGATCTAAAAGCTGCTGTAATTTATCACACTAAAGGTAACTCACTGTTACACTCACAAGTTTTTTCTTAAGTACTTTCACTTTATTATGTACTACAAGGATATGCTGTCTTATAAATGTACAACAGAGATGGACTAATACAATAAATGTGACCTTGGACCACAAAACCAGTCATAAGTAGCACGGGTATATTTGTAGCAATAACCAACAGTACATTGTATGGATCAAAATTATCGATTTTACTTTTATGCCAAAAATCATTAGGATTTTAAGTAAAGATCATGTTCCATGAAGATGTTTTGTAAATTTCCTACCTTAAATATATCAAAACTTAATTTTTGATTAGTAATATGTATTGCTAAGGACTTAATTTGGACAACTTTAAAGGCGCTTCAGGTGTCCCGTTTTCCATCAACACTCTCTCACTTCACTTCCTGTCTCATTACTGTCCTATCAATAAGGAAACCGAAAAAAACACCAAAAATAAATCTTTAAAAACAGAGTAATTATCCGAAAAGACATAATACAAATAATTTCATTTCTGGGACACATGGCTTTAGAGACATACCAGTTGGCAGTGCTGGGTAAGTTACTTACAAATTGTCGTCCGTTACTGATTACAAATTACATTACAAAAATTGTGTTTAGTAAAAACCTGGATTACACACATTAGGTAATGTAGTCTGACTACTTTTTAATTACTTTTAGATTACTTTTGACTCATTTATCACATAGATTTGAATGGGATTATTGTGTACCATGTTGATAAACAGAGAAAGAAAATATATACCATTCTTTATCAACATCATGAAATCATTTGACATTAAATTACACCAGGGTTTGCTTAAGAGTTTCAGCTCTTTCATTTAGAAAGGAAAATTTTAGAATTGTGAATCAATAATTTATGAATAATTTACTGACATTGTGTGAGTAATCATGTAATCCCTAAAAAATAACTGTAATCTGATTATGAGCATTTTAAAACCTAATATAATAATCTAATTACAAGTAATGATTTTTTTCGGAATCTGATTTTTGTGTAATCAGTTTCTACCCAGCACTGCTGATTGGTGCCATTATGGTCAACCCAATTTAAAAGTGTAAATGTCTGTAAAAAAAAATATTGTTCAAACTAATTATCAGTCTATCTCTAATGTACAAAAAAGTGTGTGTGCTGCAGATAAATTGATTTAGTCTACATCTTAAGTTGTTACTTAGCCTTCTCAAATTAAAATAAGGTTGTTACTCTTACACTCAAATTACACTGTGCGACTGAATATATATAAATGTTATTTCAGTGTGGTTATATAAAGCAACAAGACAGCAGTATTTTGAAGTTATTCTATTAGTGTGAGTTTCTTTCAAGTTAAATAAAAAGGACAGATCTTGATTGAATTGTGGCTGTACTTGGGTATTTTTACACTAAACTTTCATCTCTCTTCTTTGCAGAAATGGAATATTTTTTGAATTTGCAAAAACAAGGTAAGCTGCCATTTACCTCTTGTGTTTGTTGACATACTTATAGACAACTCTTGCCTCAGCATGTGATTAAACCCTTAAATGATTCATCATTTTGATATTTCAACCCAAATCTCACGTCCCTCAACTCTTCCCATATCATTTTTGTTTGTGGTTTTAGAGTTCCCAGTTCTCACCTACGTTCATCTTTCTCAATTTCTCATAGATCCAAATCGAGTAGTCCTCTACAGTGAGTCATGGGACGGACCTGCTCAGTGAAGCTGTGTCTGGACACTATATCTCAGATGAACTCTGCTGCAAAAAGATGTGCTTGAGGAACATGGTTGCTGCCTCTGAACATCCTGAATCAGAACTAATCCAATGGTTTAGAAAGGACCTTGTTACCCGTCAGCAGTCAAGGCTGAGCGCAGAGGAACAGAGTGCGCTTAAGGGAAACGGGTTAGCTGGTTTTAGAATATTAGAATGGAAGAACAGGAGCTGTGGATCTCAACTCTAATGCGGATATGTTGCTGAAGACAATTTCAATGACTTTGGGGACATACAACTCACTCGTCAAACACTCATGATAACCCTGTCATGACATTTGGTTGGGCGGAAGCTTCTCTTTTAAGTACTCACAGACCTAAGAGAGTGTCCAGGAGGAAAGCATGTCACCATGTGTGCCCTCTTGAATTCAAATAATCATGCAGTGGTCATGTTGAATTGATTTGGTCACATTGAATTCATTTGGGCACAAAACGTGAGTTTGGATACTGTGGCCAGAGGAACTACATGGCTTTTTTGTTTTTTGGAGATTCAGGGGAATCAAACTCCATTTATGTGTGGGGGGTGGTTAGTTCAAGCCTTTGGGAATTAAATAATTGTCTTAATTTAATTTCTGGACAATTTTGGATCAGTCCTGTTAGTGACGCGTCTCCACTTCATTTTTTTTTCTTCTTTTTCTTTTCTTTGAAATACTTAAAAACTCCAAGGGCAGGTTATGAGGTACACTCGGATTGGGAACCACACGCCCCGTAGTGTGCATGTGCAGTATGCTGCTCTGTGTGTCCTCTTTTGGAAGAGTTCATAGTGCTATCGTTCAATGGTCTTACTGTCGTCTCTTCATGCTTCTGTCACCTGACAGCCGTTCGAGTCTCTTGCTCGTTGTGTGAGTGTGTAAACGGAGGGTGCAGAGATCATGCTATATTCTTTTATCTTGAGTGTTTTATGTTTTTAATTTTTAAGTAGCTGTTAGAACCCAGAACTAATCGATAAGATGTGCCACACCACAAAGTTGCTTTAGCTTCAATGCTATAGGTACATTATGGAGGCTTAATTTCATTTCGTTAAAGTTCTGTAGAGCTGCTTTTCGAAATAGGGTTTTGTTTTTGCCTGGAAAAAGGAAGTAGCGACTACTTTTGCTTCATTTGGGACTACACCACAATTTAGAGGGAACCTAGAGAGCAGTCGCTGGCAAAACATCCAGACTTTTTATTTCACTCAAGAGACTAGAAGCCCCTAGTGTTTTTTTATTTTTTATTGAGCACCACAATCACACTTTTATGCTTTTTATTTCTTGTATGTTTTAATTTGTACCTGGGTTTCCATGCTTATCGGTTAAGCGCTTGCTAAAGCACATATGAGCCTCATCAGTAGAACCGGCGTTGACAGGAATTCTGCCGTTGTGTAAATGTTTCTCTTTCTAATGCCAGAAAATGCATTCTAAAGTTACAGTCTATCCTCTGTTTTATCATTTCACAGATTAATTGATTTATAAGAATCAGTAGCACTTTACGTATTATGTTCTTGAATTGTATTTCCTTAAACATTGACATATCAGTACATATTTGAAATTCTAGTAATTAATCATAGGCTACTAACTTTAACCTCTACCTAAGGACCATCGGTCCGCAATCTCAAAAGATAAAATATATATATACAAAATAAAATGTAAAAAAAAAAGTGAAAAAGGAAAGAAAATAAAAAAAGACACTCAGGTAGAATTAGGGCAGTGTTCTTCTATCTAAAAAAACAAAACAAAAACAAAAATGCACCAACAGTGTTATTGCCAAATATGAAAAGAACATCCCATGTTTGTACCAGCTGTTTTTTTTTTTTTTATTGTAACTTTTTGAGGGATTTAATTTTTGACTGAAAGCCAATGCTTGTTTCTTTACAGGTATCATTTGGCATCAATGTTTTCTGTACATGACCATGAAACACTGTCAGGTGAAAAGATTTAAGTACACATTGAAGACGTTAACCACACTACGTATCTGTATGTCTTTCCTTTGCAAGAGTTTTTTTTTTTTTTTTTTTTTTTCATGTTTTAAATGCAGCATGTAATGGTTTCCAATGTGGTCTGTCTTCAGAATACGTGGGATGTTTCATGATAGTTCTTAATTTGTTTCTGTTCTTGAGGTATCCAACGTCTGTTCAATGTTTTGGTTCAAAAGATATTGCAGCTGTCGATGAAACGGATGTACGGTTGTTAAATTCTGCTTCATCTTTTCTAATTCCATTTAGATTCCACTTACAAGCTTTGACAATGTAGAGAAATCCTGCGATTGATAATTAGCTAATTTCTTGGATTTTTAGATGCACATCTCTTCATTGCTTCACTTGAGTTTTATTGTAGTTATCTAAATTTTGTCTTTAAAAAAACTAACAGGTTTTTTTTTTTTTTTTTTTTGGTTATCCAAGGGATTTGCTTAAGGAGTTACTGATGTAGGCATAATTTATAACCATCTGTTATTACATTAAGTTAATTATGAAATACCTCTGTGAACATGCATTGTCCCGGTATCCCAATTTCCCTTTAAAGGGGGATCGTTCACATAAAAATTAAGATCCTGTCATCATTCACTCAACCTCATGTCATTCCAAAGACTTTCTGACCCTGTTCCAGCGTATCGTGAATGTCTCGTCTGTTTCGGACCCCACTGACTTTCTCTGTATAGACCAAAACAGTTTAATCCAGTTAGGAATAACGTGAGGGTGTGTTAATAATGGCAGAATTCAGATTTTGGGTGAGCTGTCCTCCTTAACTCAGTTAGGTCTTTGTAAATGCTGTTAGCAGAATGAATTGAACCTGGTCTTTGTTTAAAAAAAAAAACTCAACTCCAGGGGTCAAATGCACATATAGAGGTTCTATGCACAGAATGCAAACAGAACAGAGTTTATATTTTGGGGGGTTGCACATTAGCTTAATTTCCTCATTTTAAATAAGCACTTACTACCCCACAAATTATATAATTGCAATATAAATTATTTACATACATCTTAAATAGCTCCCCTTAGTGTTTAAAGCAATGAGAGCACGCACGGATGGGAGATAGTTACAGAGATACTTAAATGGTGTTTGCGAAATCTGTACCAAGAAAATGCATATTCAAATGTCATGTGTTTTCTTGATGTATGAATGATTCTTGTCCTGTCCTGATAACTCAACTGTTTTTTTGCGTTTGGATGCATATGTGTGTGTTCGTGTGCAAGCATGTGTATTTGTCTTCTTTCATACGCTCAATTATATGCAAAGTTAATATTGCGAACTTTTCAAGTTCAGGGTGCCTGTGTTAAGCGATATATTAAACGGAACCACATCAGAACATGAAAAACTCTTGCTTTTCCTTTCCCCCTGTCCCTACATCCCCATTTCAACCCAACAATCTTCAGTTGTGCCATGTTTTGACTGTTAAAAGTTTGAATTAATATTTCATTTTATGTTGCTCTCTCTGAATTTCCTACAGTGGATATGAAGAGGGGGTTACATTTTGTCTCAAGAATCTTTCACTGCTAATAAACTTGTTGAAAAAGATCTTGTTCTCTTAGTCTTCTTCTGAATGTCTACTGTTAAATTTGTCCTTTTCTTTTGAAAGAAAGAAATATACTGGGTTCAATACAGGTTAGGCTTGATCAGGCCTAATGTTTCGTTTTGTCCCTCAATTTAGAAGCGGGAAAAATTCAAACTACAATGAATTACTTACAATGGAGGTGAATGGGCCAATCCTTAAACGTTAAAGCTAATATACATATATATATATATATATATATATATATATGTTATATATATAATTGTGATATATATATATATATATATATATATAAACGCAGCAACAAGACGTAAACAATATGTATTGTTTACATTATTTTCAATTGTAATAAAAACACTTACTAACCTCTGAGTAAAATTTGATCCAACTGTACAAAATGCATAGGCCTAACTGGCTCCATTGTAAATGCCTCTCTGTAACTTTAATTTATTTTACTGTATTTTATAACGAAAAGAGTCTCAATTATTTTATTCTTATGCCACAAATGCTATTTTGATCGTTTTTAACTTGTATAAAACTCAGTATATTGATGTAGGCTATAATACGCAGTAATACCTGACCTGCTCTTTGGATTTACAGCAACACACCCCACTTTCTATTTCCGCCTTCCTCTTTATAATCCTGACTTACTGTTATTTATGGTTTTTTTAGCATTTAATAAGGAAAGTGTGTTTTTGTGTTTTAAGTGGGAGAGTCCCTGTGTCGTTTTTGAGTTTGAGATGGTGTAAAGGTGAGTCAAGGGAAGAGAATTCCGAGGGTGAGGTGTTTATAAGGACATAGGGATGAGTGCGGTAGCTTGTCTTAAACTAAAACAGTGTTTATTTATTATTGGCTATTTCCTATTTGTCTACGCATTTAGGTATTATTTGACGCACTCTAAATGTAGAAACCTGTCCATTTTAACTATTGCCTCACATTAAATGTTATTAGAGTGCATTATGACTATTATATATATGCATATAATGCATTATATATGCTTTCACTTTCACTTATAAGGAATGCTCTCGCCTCAGTAGGAATTTAGAAGTGTAACATTAGATGTCGCTGTTGCCTGTAATAAAGTGAAAGGTAAGCACTTAAGCCACCATCAAGAGTGAGAAGTGTACTACAAGATGATTAATGGAAGACAAATAAGTGTACGTACAGAAATCCCCCTAAGCGTATGCAAAAACATTCAGCCATAAATTCAAGTGGAAATACTTGTCTAATTCAGTCATACTATAATTTATCTTGAAAATATTGGATGAACTTCGTTAACAAGAAAGTAATCTTACTGAATTATATAATATAATTACTGTATTAAATTAATTGTTCTTTCATATTTTTAACACTGTAATGGTTCTAAGACTTAGATATTCGCGAAATGAGAAGTTTATAAGAACAACAGTGTAAAACTTACTAGATGAAGCGCATTGTTTTGCTTTAAATCACATTTGAATGTCATTATGAGTATTTTTGTATTATAACAGGGTCAGAAACAAATACAGATAACCAGGTCAAAATTGTGGGCTAGAATTAACATTAAGGAGTAAAATATATGCTTTTTTTACTATTGTAAAAATCCATTAAAAATGAAACTATCTGCATAAAAAAACATACATTATATTTAAACAGTGTTTTTGCTCACTATACATATGCGGTCGCCGTGATTTTTCCAAGTAAGACATGTTCCTGGATCAACATCTTTTGATGATCCTGGATCAACATTAATGCCCAAAAATACAGACTTAACCCAATCCCTACCCCTGAACCTAACCCTACCCATAATTTATTCCTAAAATCAGAGGGAAAGGATAGCTGATTAACAAGGGTGTAGAAGCACCTAATCTTGATTGTAAGTCTAAAACTGACCTTTTCTGAAAAGTTATCTCTCAATTCTGATGGGTTGATTGGAATGTTGTTCCAGGATCAACAAGGATGTTGATCCAGGAACATGTTGTACTTGGTGAAATCACACTCTCCATACATATGCATAGGTATCTATTATCCAGAACAAAGATGCCTGTTGACAGAAAAGACCAGAATGATCTTGATTCACATTCCTATAGGGAAAATCCACTGCAAAATATGTTAATGATATATGCATGAATACCCCAGGGGTCCTGACGTGTCTCCTGTGAAGATCTGCAGATGATAAAAGTAGAACATAACGCTTCAGTCCTTAGTTTCTAATAATACCATTAAACATCACACAAGCCTACTTGCATCAAAACAGCGCTCCATATTTGGACCATGATTGACACGTCTAATAAAAGCAAAGCGTGCTTCCTCCAAAGTGACAGAATTTTCGCAAACGGCAGTGATTTCAGTCTCCTCCCCCCGTCCCCCGCCAGAAATATGCCCAAGACGGGAGAGTAAAAATAGACAGCAGAAAGAATCCTTGTGCTTTAAATAGAGCTGACTCTCAGAGTATGAGGTCAGTGTCACTGAATGTCTTTGTAGGCTCTATTCTATGCTTCTGTGACTAAAGCCAAGCAGATACTGCTCCCTTTCTCTCTCCCACAGGCTAATCAACAATGCTTCAGTCTCTCACCAGTTTGACAGTCGCAGCCTAGTCACTATGTACACAGTACCACTGTGATGTGTGGCGGGCACATAGCGTTTCGCTCTGAAAGAAGGCCTGAAGGCTTCTGTGACTGTAGCTGCATGAACGGCAACATTTTTTCATTATACAACCTGATTTTGCAATTAAAACTTGTACCTAGAGTATTGGATTCATTAAATCCAATCATGAATAATTTACATGCACATCATTTAAAAAAATCAATTACATACTTCCATGACATTCCTCATGTGGTCTTTTCATTGTTTTCGAGCCATGTACGAATGATGTTCTTTTGTTTCACTCTGTAATCTTTGCTACATGTTTATTTGAATGACTTACATGTACAATATGTGGTCGAAAGAACATTTACACACCATAAAACATGAAACTGGGTCCCCGCCTGACCTCAACAGGATGGGATCAAATCCCTGCAGCCATGCTCCAACTTCTAGTGGAAATCCTTCCCATCAGAGTGTAAGCATTTATAGCAGCAAATGGATGAGCAGCTTCTTATTAATGGCAATGGTTTTGAAATTAAATGTTCAACAAGCTTGGGCGTGGTGTTTGGGTGTTCATTTACTTTTAAAAGTGTTGTGTAGCTTAGACCAAATTATAGGCAATATTATGGACAAATTGCAATTTATTAACATGGTCACAATTTATTTTAAGGTCCAGTTCTCATTCCCATTAACAAATCATTTACTATGACTTGTGGCTACTAATTTGCTGCTTATTATTAGTTAGTAAGGTAGTTGTTAAGTTTAAGTAGGATTAGGGATGTCAGAATATGTGCTTTATAAGTAATAAACGGCAACTAGTTAATAGTGAAAATTGGTCACTTCTTGGACACTTCTTCGGAAAATCTTAATATTTGAGGTTATCAGCTGAACTATGATTCTGATTGAGCACATTGCTTGTGCACATCAAAGGATTGGGAGAGAAGAACCTGATCTGGTTATTATTGAAATCTGATTGGTATGAATTTTAAAAAATACCCAATTCAAAACACATCTGGTTCTGTTAACATATGACTCTTGTGAGCCAATTCTTTCTAGTGAATCAAAAACAAACAGCGTAGTGTAGTCCAACGCATGAACAAATTCCTCTGATGAGACAATTCTTTTTAGTTAAATCAAAAACATATAGCACAATCAGTGTAGTCTGACTCCCAAACGAAAGACTCTTGTGAGATGGTTCTTTTCAGTGAATCACAAACATATAGCACGATCAGTGAAGTCCGACTCCTGAACAAATTATGAGACGATTCTTTTTAGTAAATCAAAAACATATAAAGCAACCAATGTAGTACAATTCGTGACTGAATGATTATCATGAGTCAGTTTTGTAGTCAAGCAAGCAAATTAACAGGCATTAACTTTAAATGTTTCTAAATGTGGAAATTCCATATTCCATATTGTTTTATACACAGTTTTATATGACCTAAAATGTACAGAAAACTTAATGTATTTTTACAGTTTTATGACAAAAAAAACTCCTATTTTGGGAGGTTTCGTCAGATTTAGCTCACTTCTTTGTACAAATTTGTCTCCAAAATATGGTTAAGTAGGTACACACACAGAGCTCATATAACTTAAATTAGTAGCTGTTATGAAACAATATGCACTTATCATGAGATGTGCCAGTATTATGAAATATGTTACTACATTTTTCTTTGTTTAGAGTTGTTGAATAGTATGATGCCAATTATTGGACTGCATAACAGGATGTGTTTCCAACACTGTCCACATGGTTTAAGGTCAGGATTAGATTTAGAGCATATGAACGTTATGCTGATAGCACATTATTTTCCTGCTACCTCCGTTTTTAACAAATTTCACACTGTGATAGTACATCTAACAGCTTCAGCTTCTCTCATGCCTTATTTGTTCTACCAATACTTTAATTTAAAATATGTCTGTTTTAACTTCACATCCTGGGTAGGTGACACAAATTTTCAGACCACCACCTCTATAGAGACTGAAAGTCATCAAGTCATTTGTGTAAACCCCTTTTATAAGAATTACATTTACTGTAAATGCACTTATTATTGAAATTATGAAACGTCAACTTTTTTCCCCAAAATATTTATTCTGTACATGTAGTAAAATATTGATGGAAGTGTTAAGGAACCAGATTTGCAATCTTTGCCATTTCCACCCCTAATCATGATGCACCACCGATTTGGATGATTATATCCAATGAGCTACTCCGTGTTTTGATAGGTTTTCTTTTGCATGCTCAGGACCATCTGTTTTCTGCCCCAATTACACACTATGGTCTGCCTGGAGTTATTCAGCACTACATTCCTGCAGCTTCCCCTCCACAGTGCCCCAAGCAGTACTCACTGTCAATGCCAGGGCCTAATTAGGACACCGAATCTCTGTGCAGATCCCCACGTCTGGGTTATCCTCAACCATTCAGTAAATTCTTGTAGCATGAGAATTTCGCTATATCATTGTCCACTATTAGATTTATGTGGGTACAAGCTTAGATATTATGGGATATGGTCAAGAGTGGAATCATGTTTTTCCTTTGTATCCTTCATTCTTTCAACAGGATGTGAACTGAATCTCTCAGTGTGTCTGAGTAGCTGGTCAAACTGAACAACAATGAAAAATGCATGTTATTGAATTATTGATCATGCGTGGTGTAGAAAATTATGGGCTGTATTAATGACATCCTCAGCCACTTTTTTGCACTCTTGTGATACTGTATATCTTAGTCAATATGTCAAACTTTGCACTTAGTAAGTTTTAGCCCTTAAAAAGAGAAAATGGAAAATTTTGAAAAATATGATTGGAATTATGTATTAAGCAGAATAAAGGAGTCGTGCAACCATGCCTATCGAATAAGTATTTCCACAATGGCATCAGAAAACTTTTGCATCCATGTCAGTAGGTGTCAGTATAAAGTCTAAGACCTTGGTTGTATTGGCCAGCAAAACATTAGCTGAATTTAGATATCTAAAATCCTTTTATTAATAGTACATAAATACAGAGTGCATGCATCTTTAGAATGCTTGGTTTTTGAACAGACATGATAATCTAGTCAGAATACAATTAAAAATAGCTTTACCTTGCTGGGTGATGCTGTTTGCTGCATTGTGCTTGCAAAGAAACACTTAAGTGTACTTGAGGAAGACATTTTCTTGGCATGAACAAACATCAAACAGATATCTTATGCATACAGAATGTCCAAAATGGGTTGTGTTGTCTGAGAACCTCTCATCAAATCCCATGGACACAAAAGCTTGCGTTTTGCATACCACTTCATGTCAGTTTAATGCTTTTGAACATGGTGAGCACATAATGATGTTTATTTAAACCACAATAATAATAAATAATCATAATAATAATAATAATAGTAATAATAATAACACTCCTGTTGCTGTGACAAAACATTTATTATCTTCCTCCTTCATTACTTCATTAATAACCCATCAGCCTAAAGTTATTTCTGGCTGAGATGCGTTCACCTAGGAACATTCATGCATTTGTCTGTGTCTCCAAGATCATAGTCCTGAAGTTTATTTCTTTTTGAAAATGCACAAAAGAAATCTATCCAGAAATTTTTTTTTTTTTTTTTTTTTTTTTTTGCTGTGAAAGCTTAATAAGGTGAGGCTGGACATGTCCCATTCATCAATGTACCAAATAACTGATTTGTCTTGGTGTTAGTAACAGCATGCAGCCTAAGAAATTGCTGTATCTTCATCTATACAGTAAAAATCAGCAGGGTTCCTCTATATTGCCTTTAATCCAGTTAATCAGCACTCTGATGCTGCACTATCAACTCTCAACCCTAAAATATTCACCACAATTCAGTGGTTAAAGGGATAGTTCACCAAAAAAATGTTGTTTCAAACCTGCATGACTTACTGTCTTCTGTAGAACATACACACAAGATTTTGAAGAATGTTGGTAACTAAACAGTTTCGGTTTCCACTGGCTTCCATTGTTTGGATAAAATATACAATGGAAGTCAACGGTTATCAACAGTCTTCAAAATCTGTTCTTTGGTGATGAACAGAAGAACAAATCACAGAATTTTAATTTCTGGTGGACTATTTCTAGGTTATGGAAAACCACCTTTAGTATAGGTTCTGCCAGCTAAGACCAGACTGTTTCATTTGTTAGCAGCATTTAATTGTTGTGGGTATTACAAAAATGTCCTAAATTGTCCGGATCTATGTGACTGCATTCATAATAAAGTCTCATTTTGAAGAGACAGAAGGATAGTAATAAAATTAAGATAATAATAGTCTCATTGTTTTGTTTCTATATATTGCAGTGTTAATTAATTAACACAAATATATCTTACTTTGAATCTTTCAGGATCGCTGATCAATTGTTGAACAGACAGTGATCAATTAATTCATGCATATTGTGACTAAGAAGAATGAACTAAATCTCTGGAAGTTTTCAATGTGCCGTATGCTGCCTGATGAAAAGATGAAGCTCTGAGATATGTGAAAGATGATGCAGGATGCAGGATTCATGATTATTGATTGTAGTTTGTATTTTTCATCAATAATATCCGAAAGCTTTTTTCATCTCGCTGTTATGACGCTGCTTTCATGAAAAGCCACATTTTAGGGATTCTAACCAGACCAATAGACCTTAGTCAGGGTAGCGCCATATTTATTTTTTTGACAGGAGTGAAAATGAGGCTGTGAGGGATAGAAGTACAGTGCGCTCAATGGATTGTACTGTTGCTTGACAGCATACATATTGTTCAGCTGAAAAAATGTCTTTCTGGGAAAAAAATAAATAATTAAAGAAAATCTAGTCAAACTCCGTAAAACAGTTTTGAAAGTTTTTAGTCCAGACTCATTTTCAACCATGTTAAATTCATATGACATCTAACCTGACTAAGTCTATACCAGCTGGGGATGTGGTGATTTATTTATATAGATAACATGTGTGTGCAAGTGCAAATTCAGCACAGTAATTTCAACTGAAAAGATGTGAAGTCATTGTGGATGATGCCTTGTCATTATTGATTTAAACACTGCAGCTGCTACATTTTCAGACAGAACAATGTCCAAATCAATGGGGACTGATTTAGTCCTGTCTTTTTTATTTTTTAAGGGACAGTTAGCATCCTCCCTCTGGTGCAGGCAGACTCAATGTAGAGCACGTCCCACTCATCCATAAGAACTAGGCCTGCACTTAAAGGAGGGCACCAGTTTATTTTGGACCTGGGCAGGAGATTAATTATTCTGTTCAAAATATTTCCAGTGGTTAATTAGATATGTACAGCAGTCACTCTTTTTTGGAAGATTCTGCAGCTGATCGCTTTGCTTTAGTTTCTGCCTTTAATGCCCTGGTGGTTAAATTCCAAGAAACTACAAAACTTACATATAGCAGCATCATACTGCAACACTGGTTTGCCAAAAATTTTAAAAGGCCATAAAAGCAGAATAAACAAGGTCTATAACCTCATTCAACCACTATGCTATCAAATAACAGTTGAAAATTACTCAAAGATTCTGAGTTTCAGTGGACCCATGGCTGAGTTAATGCTTAAACAGAGCTTTAAGTTATATCAGGAAATAAACACATCACCTGCATGCTTCAGTACACTGCCAGTGCTGTGAGAGCCAGCTGAGATGAAGCATTTATCCTTAAGCAAACACATAAGAGTTGAGGTCAAAGGTGTGGAATGTACAGCTGTACCCTCTAAACTGCTCAAGTCAACTTGATTAAGTTTTCCAGTCTCATAGTCAAGCCTACTCTACAAAAAAAAAAAAAAAAAGATGAATGATAAAATGTACGTGTAAGCTGATTTATTCAATTATGTTACCTAATATTTTAATTTTAGAGGATGCTGGGGCTAGTTGTCACACTTTGTACTCCAGTGAATAATTATCATGTTGTCAACTGATGTGTAGATACATACCTAAACACCTTTGATGCAAAATAATCTAATGTCCAGAAAAAAAAAGTTTGACACATTGACCCGAACAGTGGGAATAATGATAAACAGTAAATCAATTACTTAACATAAAACAGCAAATACATAATATAAAAAAGAGGTAACACTTTATTTTAAGGTGTGCTTGTTACAGTGTAATTATACATTTAAGTACTGAGTAATAAATAATTAACTACATGTACTTACTATATGGTTATGATTAGGTTTTGTCTTAGGGTTACTGGCATGTAATTATGCGTAGTAATAAACAATGTAATTCATTGTTATTATAATAGTAAGTGCATGTAACGTGTAACAAGAACACCTGAAAATTATTATTATTTTTTTTTTTTTTTTTTTTTTTGCCAACAGAAATTTAAATAAGCTAAAACACTGAAGACAAATGTCATTCTCAAATTACTTAACATTTATTTAAAAAATAAATAAAATAAACAAATATTTATTAAACATTCTCACATGTTTATAGATGTGTTGACCATTAATGGTGAGAAATTAGTTCCGTGATAATGTAAACATTTCTCACTATGAACAAATTATTTATTAAGTATTCCCATATAGATTTCGAAAATAAACTTTACACTTTATCTTTCAAAGTTAAACATATTTTAATGTACTGTAGCAACAAACGATAAACTTTGTAAAGGGTTGGCCTATAACATATTGCTATAATATACATTGTATAATGTTTGACCGTCCTTGTTACTGTGCATTTTTCCGTCGATTTGAAAAACGATTGGACAGCGAATCATGGCTCTCCTTTCAGACAAGGGACTCACTTCAATGGCAGGTGCTAATTGGATGGCATGTCTCGCGTAATAGCTCTGGGTAAGTGGGGCCCCTCGCTCTCCATTTCGGCTCAAAGCCTCCATAGACTCTCGCTATCTTTTACAGTATCGTGTAGCCGTAATGGCGCTAGCTTCCACATGCAACAAGGGCCTGTTTATTATGGCTGGAGCTTCGTTTCTTCCTCTCGTCCGCTGATTGGCTGAACCATTTCAGAAACGAAACGCGATTTGTTCAGAGACCTGTCAATCGGACGAGCAATAGACGGGTACCCAAGACAGCAGGGTTGCGCGTGTGCCTTCCCAGGTCCTGGCAGCACCATCCAGCGAGGGGGAGAGGACGCTGGCCGCCTGTTTTATGACTGCAAGGAACACTGGATGTTTTTATTTTGATTTCTTCTTCACTGGATATACATGCCCACGATATTGAGCGCAGGAAAGCGGCACGCCGGTGAACGAGCACAACGTTATCGATGGGGAAAATAAGTTGAAGGCTTCGGAAGAATGTTTTCCTTGTTTCAGGGAAACGGATTGCTCTGTTGATCAGCGTGATGAGTGTTTCGAGGGGATTTTGACATTTGGAGAGGATCTGGGGCTATCCATCTATAGCTTCGGGCTGGAGCGCAACTGAAAGCGGCAACAGAGCGCCATACTGCAAAACAAGCTTCCCGGATCGATACATTGTAGCAGTCTTTTCGCACGGGAGAATTGCGCGTTTTAATGTAAATGTAAACAAGTAAGCTGGCGAGCAAGTATCAAATCAGCAGCGGTGGCCTGATTGAGATCCACGTAACTTCTGCAAACTGCATGCAGCCCTGGCGGTGGAAACAGGGCTGGATGAGCCTAAAATGGCAAATATGAAGAAATCTAAAAGATGAATGTTGCATTTCCCCCGTAACTTGTACTATTCACATAATTTCCATTTCCATACAAGCCCGAGTTCCGAGCGAAGCAAGGTGCTCCTCATGCCTCCAACATGAGGGAGATTTAAGGCCGTGCGGAATTGATTTATTATGGGGGGAGCGCATTATTTTGATTTGATCCCTCTCTCCTTTTTTACTTTTCTTTTGTTTACCCTCCTCGAGGGCTTTCTCGGATGTCCGCGGTTGTCATTTTGCTAGTCTGGAACGTATAACGCGAAAGATCCTCCGAAGTAGGTCAGATCAAAGCTGGAGAGTTGTTAGTATGACACCTTTTCACGCTCATCTTTATGTATGGCGGACATTTCTGCTTTGATTTGACCCGTCGTTTGGCTCTATGACAGCCAAATGAGAGTTTGACATCTTGGCAGCCTCCCTCTCCATCTCGTTCGCCTCTTTGTTTTGTTTTTCCACCTCTCATTTCGGGCTGTTGAGTGAGTGAATGGCTCTGTGCGGAACGACGGCTTCCAATGCCGCGAAAATGATGGCTGCGTACAACGGCGGCACCGCGGCAGTGGCAGCGCATCACCCGCACCATCACCACCAGCTGCCCCATCTCCCGCCACCCGCCCACCTCCATCACCATCACCACCCGGGCCAGCATCACCTCCAGCACCCCGGCTCGGCCGCCGCCGTGCACCCCGTACAGCAGCACGCTTCCACGGCCGCGGCCGCTGCTGCAGCCGCCGCGGCGGCGGTGATGTTGAACCCGAGCCAGCAGCAGCCGTACTTCCCCTCGCCTGCTCCTGGACAAGCTCCGGGGCCGGCGGCCGCTGCAGCCCCAGCGCAAGTTCAAGCCGCCGCCGCGGCCGCTGTGAAGGCGCATCATCATCATCACCACCACCACCAACACTCGCATCACTTACAACAGCAGCTGGATATAGAGCCGGACAGACCGATCGGATACGGAGCTTTCGGTGTGGTTTGGTAAGCGTTTTTTTAATACCACTCTAACAACTTCTGCGAGTGAATGTTGGAAATGAGCACACGACTTTGATTGTGACTCTAAAAGTGAACTTTATGCTAATTAAAAAGTTTTACTAATGAAGACACTTTTGGGAAGCGTGATTGAAATGATATACACTCTCATGAGAGGAAGTCTCTAAATCTTCTAGAAAGGAAGTTTTTATTTTTTTTAGAGATGGTGTCTCAACATTTTTTAGACAAAAAAGCTGGTCACATGACCAACACAACTATTGACAATATTAATGTTAATCAAAGCAATGTTATGAAAAAGTAACCATTTTACAAGATGACAGTTTCATAAAATGTGAACAATGTGATTCGTATGGAAAAGTGCTTTACAAAGAAGGATGGTTCAACATGTTTGTGTGCCGTCAAACAGAATAAGTGGACCAATAGTGTGACAACAATCAAAGTTGCCCATTGCGACAAGTAAGCACAAACTAAACCTAAACCAAAACCTACTGAGTGCACCTTTAATGTGTTGTCAACTGTCAGGCTTTTTGGGAGGGAGAGGTACTGTATTTTTAGATTTCTGTGTGACAGTTCAAGGGGAATGAGGAACAGCTTTTGGCAAAGAATTTAAGATGTACACTAAGGGAACATCGCGGTGCTTAAAGGATAAGCTCAGATTTAAATGCTCAAGATTTAGTGCATGTCAGTTTGAGTGTCTTGAGAATAGTTCCTAACCCAGGTGTTTACTTCTCTCCATGTTTAAACCTATAAACATTGAACTTTTGGTTGAGTGTGTGGTTGAATCCTACATATAATACAGTCACATTTTGTCAAGTGCTCAGTCTGAATAACTTTGATATATCCGGTCGGTTGCTTATTAAAAAGTTTCTTCAAGCCGCAACAAAACCGGTTCACAAGGCTACATCTCCAGTGGTGTACAATTCAGACCAAAGATGAAAAGTTGAGTAATATGTGTAATGCTTGAAGGAAGGAGAGAGTGCGTGTTCTCAGAATGAGTTTGTAACTCAGAGGAAATGCAATATCCTTTTAAGCACACACCCTCCTGTCTTGTAGAAATTTCAGTCATGGCTTCTGTCCAGAGGTTAATCTGACTTAATTTCTTGAGAGAGCAATGTATTAAACGCAATAGACTTTGCAATAAATGAAATGGACAGTTTTGATTCTCTGACGTTACTTGTTCTAGCATATATTTAGGTTCTCTGTGCATTTATCCACAAAGGAATCACCTGTAACTGGTGTTTGCAGAGGGGCCACAAAACTAGGGGAGCTTTCACCAACAGCCACCCTGCCTACCTCCACCCATGTAATCTTAGCCTGACCTTTCCTCGAAATCGCTTCCTGTTGCTCATTGTCTGCTTTTAATCTGCACTGTTGCCTGCTGGTATATTTATAGCTGTCCTCCAGAGGCATGGCCATAGAGGAATAATCATTTAAAGTTTGCACCCTCTGGAAAGGGGGCAGACAGATCCATGGTTAACTAAAAGGACAGTTCACCCCAAAAGGTTAATTCCGTCATTATATTAACTGTACTCACCTTTTATGTAGTTCCAAACCTGTATGACTTTTTTCTTCTTTGGAATACAAAAGAAGATATTTTGACAAAATGTGCTGGTTGTGCTTTTCCTTACAATTGCAATTAACAGGGACTGGAGCTGTCGTGCTTTGGAAATTATGCAAAAGCATGACTTTCAGTGCATAATGGCTTATATTTCAGATTGTGTCACACAAAGTTATTGTTTGGTTTGAGAAGACTTAAAGTAAAGTCATATGGTCATATTTATAAAAATATTTATGGTGCTTTTGCAGCAACAGAAACCAATACGTTCTTCAAAATTTACAGAATATTCATGCTTGGGTGAACTATTTCTTTAAATATTGTTAGTGTATCTATACATCACAGGAAGTAAGGATGAGGAAATTTACCCACCTATCATTGCGCAATACGCATAACCCAAGTACTTTAAGAAATTGGACTAAAATAAACAGTAATAACACAATAATGTAAGACTTTTTTTTTTTTTTACTGAGTTTAATTAATCCCAGGTGCAGTTTGTAAGCCATTGTTCATGGGATGTGACAGTTACAATGCAACGATTATGATTATCATTAAATAAGATAAAATGCAAATCTAGTATAACCAAATATAACCATATTTATTTTCATATTACAACAGACATTTATCATTCAGCTAGTGCTTTTTTTATGATATGCATAGTGCTTTTTTTATGATATGCATGGTCAAAAAAGAGGAAAAGATTAAGCCTGGTCCCTGTGTTATCTATAGAAGGCTGGTTTTGGATGGTGCTGTACATCCTAGTTAGGGCCCTTTCAGTCGTGCAGCTGCAAAAGTTTAGATAAGTTGGCTTTGGTCCTGCAGCAATGTGTGTGTGTCACGTACTTGGTTCTGATGCAGATGGTGTTGGATTTTAATTATCTTTGATTCATATTATGCATAATCTATATTATCGTTTTGCATCTGCTTATTTGTAGGAAATATTGCTTTATTAAAGTAAGTACATTGTGCAGTGAATTTGCAAACAGGTTTGGACTACATCCTGTCCTCAGAATGAAAATGAAAGCAAAATGAAATGGAATATAATTGATGGTTTATGCTAAAGAGACCCTGTGCGCTAAGCGTTACTCGATCATATTCTAGTCTGCAGGAAACGAAGTGCAAACTGCTGGGTCTGATGCTTTCTGAGAAAAACCCATATCTGTCATTCAAAATTGTCACTCTAGTATGATTTTTATAGTATGGTTTTATAATGTTGGGGTAATTATTGTGGTGGAAGTATTTGTCTTAACAGTCTTTGTCTTGGTTTATTTTGAAACCTATTGGCCCGCGTGTACTGTTTACGCTTGTAGTTTGAGATGGACTCATAGTGAATGTGAACAAAGTTGCGGGAGGCTTCAGTTGACGGTGATACCTCATTTGTAGGTTCTGGGAATTCCATGTGTGTCCTGTATTATGTTTTGCGTGGCTTATTAATGGTTTTGTTTTCTGGGAATTGAATGTTTTTTCTTTATTTTGTTTCCCTTATGTCTTTCCAAACCCATAAGACCTCCGTTCATCTTCGGAACACAAATTAAATTATTTTTGATGGAATCTGAGAGCTCTCTGACCCTCCCATAGACAGCAAGGGTCCTTGCACGATCAACGTCCAGAAACGTAGCGTGGTGATTGGTTTGGTAATATATTTGATGTCAGGGTTTCAACTGTAATTTTACGAAGCTACGAGAATACTTTCTGTACATAAAAAAGACTTTATTCAACAATTCGTCTCCACCTTGTCACCCTAGCGCCATTTTGGAGAGTATACACTGAACGCAAACAGCGTATGTTGTTCTGTGTCAGCTGCACCACACTGATATGTTTTCTACATCGTTTGTGCTTTGATTTGAACAAAAACAACATATCCGTGTGGTGCGGCTTTCGTAAAATTATGGTTGGACCCCTGATGTCACATGGATTTTTTTAACCGATCTCCTTGCTATGTTTCTGGATGTTGATCGTGTAAGGATCCTTGCTGTCTATGGGAGGGTCAGAGAGCTCTCAGAATGCATCAAAAATATCTTTATTTGTGTTCCAATAATGAACGAAGGTCTTACAGGTTGTGGAATGACATGAGGGTGAGTAATTAATGACAGAATTTTCATTTTTGGGTGAACTAAACCTTTAATGTGACATCTGTAAGCCAGGATGCAGCTGTGGTCACTTGACCTTTGATACCTTTTACATTTAAATACATTTTACATTTTTGTATTTGGTACATGCTTTTAGCCAAAGCAACTTCCATTACATTCAAGGTAGACATTTTATCACATTTTCTTGCTTTCCTTGGGAATCTTACACATGACCCTTGCATTTTTAGAGTTATGCATTACTATTTGAGCTACAGAAGGGCACTTACACTGAAATTTTTGGTTATAGCAGAGTAAGCACACTACCCAGGGAGTCAGACATTTCTAGGGCTGTCTCATTGCAAAGTTATTTTGCTATCACTGATATACTATTATAGTTTTTTAATATTATAAATTATTTTCAGTTTTATATTTGTATATTTTCTGTTTTCATTTGGATTTTAGTTACATTTTTAGTAATTTTATTGCGTTTGTCATTTGTTTTTATTGCATGTTTAAAGGGTTTTTATAGGATTTTAGTAGGGCTGTGTATCACCAGCAAAGTCACGATACGATACGTATCACGATACAGGACTGCACTGAATTTCATCTCAGCAGAATTTAGTATAGGGCCATTTCTAACTATTGGCAGAGCAGGCAGCTGACCTCTGCATTATGAAGGGCCTCCATAACTGTACCACAGTACAATATAGATAATGGCATATGTTTCATGTTTACATTGGGCACTCCCCATCAGATGCAATATTCTGATTGTTTGCATCTTTTTTAAGGCCATAAATAATAATGTGCTCGTTCTAATATATTTATATTGTAATGTAGTCATTCTAATATATTAAAGAATCATTAACATTGCTGGTAGGTTATCATTGTACAAATTAACACACTATCTACGAAAAAAAAATAGAAGAGTTCTAAACTAATGCGCTGTCTTCTGTATCTAACGTACACACATGCTCAGTCAGTCACTCACACTGATCACGTTGCAGCCGCACTCAGACATTCAGGAACAAACCTTTTAGTGCTGCCCCACAGTTTTATTAACTAAATAGCTTAATCGCTCAAGAGTTACATTATCTTTCTCAACAAGGAGTTGGTAACATCATTGTTTCTAAAGGAATTGAAGCCACAGCTTCACTGTTAATAGAGAAAAGGGGACAAAAAAGTGGTTATTCATACATACACAGTCTTTCTCTCTCTCTCTTTTAAATGAACACTTGATGAATTGCACTTTTCTGATAAAAGAATATCGAGCTGGAGATTGCTAAACTGCAAGCTTACCGGTGTTTTCAGAAAGCAAGTGCGTTTATCCACAGTGGAGAGACTGCGCGTATACATGGTTGCCAGGTTGACAAAGATAAGTAACACATTTAGCAGACATTTCCGTATTGAGTAAGTTTGAAGTTCTGTTTCGTGGGTTCACGTCTCTTTATATCAGGCAACCCCAGTTGTGTTCGTCTGGGGCCAGATTAAATCTTGTTGTAGCCTAGCCTATATTTTATGCTGTATTCATTACTTTTTAGAAAGCACTTTTCTACTCCGTTTTAAACGGTGTTCTTGTATTCAAATTAAGTGTGGTGCACAAATGCACATGTGCCACAATATCGACACAGGGCCAGGGCAAGTCTCCATCTTTGATGTATGGCAAGTTACCATACATCAAACACAGCACTAGATTTTAGTGCTTCAACTTAAACTAAAAAGAGAGTAATTGCCTGTTTTTCAATGTTTTATTTTTAGTTAATGATTATTTCGAGGAATTTTTCATGGTTTTACTTTTAGTTAACAATAAGAACCCTGTCTCACTATCAAAACTGTTACAGTAAACTGAAAATTTTGCAAGCACTAGTGTATTTTTTCTTCAGTCTTTACATAAGTTTTTGTTAGTAATGTGCATGAAAGGGAAATTTATTTTATTATTATTATTTTATTATTTATTATTAAGTTTATTAATCATTAAGTTTATTTGTTAGATATTACATTATTATTATATATATGTATATGAATTAGAATTGTTAGGTTAAAATAATCACTCTTCATTTGTTCATTTTTTTTTATTATATTCTGCAATTGTATTTTTTTCATATTCCTTTAATATTGAATAACTGTTTTGCTTTGTAAAAACTGCAAATAAGAATATTGACATTTAATGCAGCAAAGTTATTGCTGTATTTAATGTATGATCAGCTATATTTAATATATGACCTTGCAGTCATGTTGCAGGTAATTGTGTCATCCTTGTCTTAATGTTTTGTAAATCAAGGCCCTTGCTAGTCCTCAAAGGATATACTGATTCATGTCATGTCACGGGGAACTAGGGAGTGGATTGACACAGACAGAAAGTCTGCTGCCAACAGTTTGCTCATATTTATATTAACAATACAAATCATAAAAACAGATTTGGTCTGTTCAACCTGCGTCCCACAGGCCTCCTGCTGCTCAAAACAGATCCAAAAACAGAGACCTAGTAGATAACAATATCTCTGTCTCCATCTTAATCACAGCCCTCATGACTGACTTGTATTTACACGTGCAGCCTCCATCCATGAGCTGTTAGAGCCAGTGCTGATAAAGATGAGATGCCAGATACATGCATTCTTATGTCATGTGTCCTGTATAATAGGCTATTGTTGGATTGTCACTGGGTTTAGTCGATTTTTAAAATGTGTAGTTTTGCCAAATTTCTAGTATTTAGTGCAGATGTAGCTAAAGGAGCAATGGGTTGAACTGCATTTCTCAACTATGCCCCCATTGGCCTCTGTCTCTTAGGGAAGAGGCATGGTGCTGCACAGGAATGTAGGCTTCGCTGGCCATTAAAGCATCAGCCTACGTCTGTTGCGCTTACAGTTTGGTCTGAAGGGGAATGTTAGTGTGGTCACAGACAGCTTGACTTTTGCGTGATGTTCTTAAGATCTTGTCTGGCAGATTGTTGCACCAAAAATATGCATAGTCTCTTCTTGTTGTAGACTGGTGAAACGTCTGTATCCTGTTTTGCTGATTAGCATCATTTAACATGACGCTTGTTGACTAAGTGCTTTAGTTTGAATGAACAGAACAGAAAAAGTGTTATTTGTGTGTTTCGAGTTGTAACTAGCACATTTAAAATGTATAATATAAGTCTCTTATGCACACCAAGCCTGCATCTGTTTGGTAAAAAAAGTTAACATTATTACAATTTAACATAGCTGTTTTCTATTTGAGTTTATTTAGAAAAGTATTCTAAATGTATTACTGTAATGGCTGAGATACATTTAGAGCAGCCATTACTTCAGTCTTCAGTGTCACAATTCTTCAGAAATCATTCTAATAGTCTGATTTGTAAGCATTTTTTATTATCAATGTAGAAAACACTTGTGCTGCTTAATATTTTTGTGGAAACAGTGATTCCTTTTTTCCACATGTTTTTTCACGAGTAGTTTAAAACAGCGTTTCTATCAAGCAGAAATCTTTTGTAACATTAAAAACGTCTTTAATGTCAATTTAATGTGTCCTTGCTGAATACAAATATTCATTTCTTTCAAAAGAAAATCTTACAGAATGGTAATTTACGTGAAACTAAAGTTGTGTTGTGTAGTTTTCAAATAATATCAAGGCTTGAATTTTAAAAGATGTATGATGTCTTTAAGTTTACATAGACTCCAAATCTCTGAAGATCTCTGAGTTTTCTTGAAGCACATGTGAAGTTTTGGGAGAGCTTCGTGAAAGTGAGCATTGGTGGTAGCTGCTATTGATGTAATGACTAATTTATTCTTGTCTCCATTGTAAATGTAAAATTTAAATGAAATGTGAATGATTAAAATTTGATGTGTTTTCTTTTTTGGGAGAGGAACCTCATATCCTCCTCGGCTGTCTCCCTGAAATGAAAATGAAGTCATTTAGCTGCTGATCAAACATGCTTAAACAACATTATAATATTAAATATGATTTGTCATGCATAGTGTGTTATGAACAGCATGATCTTTGATTATTTTTTTTTTTTTGTTCTCTTCATCTATTATCTGAAATCATCAGATGTGATCATTTTTCAATATCATTCCCATAATTGAAAGAGTCATTACATGATTGTCAAATAGATTTGAACTTTCTCTTTTCATACCGTGGTTTTGCTGCAGCTTTGTGTTTATGTGTGTGTGTGTGTTTAGGCATATTATAATGGCAGGCGGCCTGGAGCTTTTATACCCTGAACTTGAAAGGCTCACAGACAGGACAAGTTTTTTTTTTATAACCACAACAGTCAAAAGCAGCTCTTAAGAGGCTCTGGGTTTGGCAGATGCAGAGACCGAGCAGAGAAATGACTTACCTTTGAAGTGTTGGTGGTGTAAGCGTGCAGGAGTGTGTACATTAACCCCTTCACTCACCTGCCTCTGTCAGCCTATTCTGGGCTGCACTTATGTAGTCATCTTGACAGCACTGCTGAGAATGAAACAACATCTGTTTTCTTTCCCTTGATGTTTGAGTGAATGTCACAAAGAAAAGTCATAGTTCATCCCAAATTCAAAAGAAAAAAAATGAGAATTGCATTTTACATAAAGAAAATGTTTTAAAAGAATAGCACGAAATTTTGCTAAACATTTACTCACCCTCAGGCATTTCTTTCTTCTTCAGAAAAGATTTGGATCCATACTCAGAATTCGTGCTCTGCATTTAACCCATCCAAAGTGCACACACACAACAGTGAACACACACACACACTGTGAACACACACCCTGAGCAGTGGGCAGCCATTTATGCTGCGGTGCCCGGGGAGCGGTAGGGGGTTCGGTGCCTTGTTCAAGGGCACCTCAGTCGTGTATGCCGGCCCGAGACTAAAAACCACAACATTAGGGTTAGGTGTTAAACTCTCTAACCACTAGGCCATGACTTCCCCAATGCGCATATGGCAATCTCATTGGCTGGCACTCATCTATTATCGTCCCTGTTTTGATTTCAGCAAATTAGTTTGAGCGAATGGAGAAAACGTAATTAATATTCATGAACCCTGCAGCTCATTAATCCTTAGTGTGTTTTATATCCTTATTACTAATAGAATTATTAGTTGTATTGTTCTTGTTATCTTATATTTTCCTTTATTTTTTAGAAACTCATGACAAACAATATCTTAAGCACCATCACAGTCCTAAATTCAGTTAAAATGACAAATATGCATCTAATTCTGACGGCACCCATTCACTGCATAGGATCCACTGGTTAACAAGTGCTGTAATGCTAAATTTCTCCAAATCTGTTATATTGAAGAAACAAACTTATCGACATCTTGGATAACCTGGGGACAAGAAAATTTTGAGAAAGTTTTCATGTATGGGTAGACTATTCTTTTAAGACAGTTGTATTTAGTTATTAGGGGCTAAGCCCGAAGGGATTTAGCCCCTTTTGTTTCTGTAGGATTTTTTTCTTTTTCTTCTTCTTCGCCAATGGGTGTCTATGGCAGCCCTATTATGGGAACATAGAAAAATTATTAAATTTGGCAGATTTGTAGTGATGGCCATGAAACGCGCACAATGTCTGTTCACTAGCAATGAACGCTACTTTCATGCATCTGATTATGAGACAAACCTCACGCTCTTATTTCAAGGTTGCTGTGGTTATTTTAACAGTTTCCTTCGTACATTCGGTTCAACGACATTGTTAAAACACATTTATCATTCAATGGAACTGTGCGTATCCTTTAGACACTTACATTTTTGTTCCGTCCATGCAATAAATGTGCAGCCTTCGATTGCTCAGGTAACTCCGTCGGTAGGATGCCAAGAGCCATTGAAAAATGACAAAAAAGTAAAACTACTTCACTTTAGCATTACTGGCCATGAGTACAAAGGAGAGATCACACATAAGCTGCTCAAAAAATGTGTCAGTGAGACAAACGAATGGAGCTCTGTGACTGTCTCAATTGGTAAACAGTGGAGTGAGTGAAGTGGAGGTATGGGGCAGTAAATATTTTAGAAGTCTCCATTAATTCGTGCTTGTAGTAATTTAATGTGTATATATTTTGAAAGCATTGAAACGCTATAGAAATCACGATTAATTCGATACTTAGCATTTTAAATTGATTACTGTCCGAAATCGACGATTCACGATTCAAAAATCTATTTTTCAAGATCAATACATATGCATCATCAGGGTCTGTAATCGATGCATCGAGAAAACGAGTGAATCGTTACACCCCTATTCTTGAGACATGATCCCAATCTTGTTTTTGTTATTTATGGTAACACTGCTGCTGTTTTCTCATTAATATATTTTTGCAAAAATGCAATACTTCATACTTGATTCTCCTAAATAATTGCACCATACCAAGAGTGCAAATTTAGCTTAACATCTTAGCTGGGTGTGATTTATAAATAAATTACAAAATGAAAATTAAATGTCACATTGGGGTGAATTATAAATGTATAGTATTTTAATAATTGTATTGCAGATTGATATTGTTGTGATTTATTGATATATTGATTAATGTTAATTTTATGTTAAATTTGGTCTTTTCTTTTTTAATATTGCATTTATAATTTCTTTTGATCTTGGGGTGAAATATGACTCATGTATTTTTTTCTGTTGTTGTGTTGTAGTTTGAGTGTGAGTTTTTTTTTTGTTTTTTTAGTGTTGATGAATTTTTGATTAGTGTTCTTTTGTTACTATTTGGATCGTTTTTGACTTTCAGACGGGATGTGGTTGTGTATTGTGTCTGGTATGGAGCAGAGGTCTGACTGCTTTAGCTTTAATACTGTGAAGACCATCTCTTCCTCAGAGGGCAGAACTGTTAATTAAAAAGCCCTCTGCTCAGACTGAACCGTTCCATTTAGAGCCCTATCACCCCTGACACTCCTTGTGCTTATTTATAGCTGTCCTATTAGCTGCCCGCTCTCAATTCTGCATAAAAAGCTACCTGGATTCCTCTGAAGCATACTATAGACGAATGTTATAGATGTGGTTTGGATCTCTCTCGGTCATATTTGAATATAGAAACAATATCCACCGACAGGATGTCTTTAAAACAAGGAATTTGAATATATCTCTGGCCATCTGTCTGGTTTGTTTGCCATCCATTCAAAACAGTTTTGTGAAACACACCCTTAGCAAAACCAGCCCTTTTTTTGTACCCTTCGAAATTCAGAAGAGCCTTGAATGTGCTTTTTTTGGTTTGAAAGGAATTTAAAATACTAGACAGTAAGGCTGCACAATATTGGAAATACAAGACAAACACTGTGTCTTTTTTTTATGTCATACATATTGCAATATGAAACAATGCATGAATTCTCACCAAATTATTTAAATTGCTGTATCTTGAAAGAATTAAGCATTCTAGAATGATTTGGGTGATTTTGTAAGGGAGTGCATGCATGATGCATATAACATAAAATGCTAAAAAAAAATACAGGTTGAACGATTTGGGGGGGGGGCGGGAGTATAAATTCACTTTAGTAAGAGAAGAAATCTCTTTCAATAGTTGACCCTTATATTATGACTTTACAAAAAAAACATATCATTATTTTAATATTAAAAATGAAGCAAAATAAGAAAAATGTTGTAATTATAATATTATTGTAAAATTGAATGTGTAATTTATTTAAAAAATAAAATATATATTCTATAGTGTAACTGTAAAATTACAGTACTAAAATTTACATTTCATTATTTAAACATTAAGATATATAAAATCATACTATACTTCTGTCTAAATGTAATATTAAAAAAAAAAAAAATCCAGCTAGTTGCCAAGTCGTAATTTCTCATTTTCTTTTAGTAACAAACTAAAATTAAAATAAAAATGAATAAAATATGCTTTATAGATTTTTGTCTATGTAGTATATTTTATAGACGAAAATGAATAAAAATGACAAAAACACAACAAAATTACTAAAACTTTAAAATTAAAATAAAAAACTGTAATAGTATCTCAGTGATACTAAAATAACACTGCTGTACACAGTGCTGCACTTAAATTTTAAACTAGCAGCACATATATTTATTTCATTAGATCGCATCATTTGCGATTAGACTATCACATTAAACCATATCCGATTCGATTTTATTTCATGTATAGTGCAGCCTTACTTGGCAGTTTGAAAGCATCAGTGGTTGATTTACATGAGGGTGATCCCCATGAGGTTTCTGGTGACAGGCTCCCACCTGTAAACTAGCTTTAGTTTGCTACTCTGATGTGGACTCACGACATGAAGCGCAGGCAAATGATTGCTTGACTCAGGCTTGAGTCAGTCAGTGTTTGCCTTAAAACTTTTGTGAGTGTGGTGGCGGGAGGCCAGGAATGCCCCCACGCTGTGTGCAGTGGGCCGCTCAGGCATGACTGTCCTCAGGGCATCACCAACATTATTTCGTGATCCTCACGCTTGTTCTGGAGTCCTGCTAGCAGAGATGCTCCGGGGAAAGCAATAGAGAATATCCGGAAGTGTGATTGCTGATTGGGAGTGATGATGGACTGTAGGAATGGATGGGTGGTAGTAGCCGTTTTGGCGTAATTATCTCTTCAACCATTTCCTCAGCACAACAATCACCACCCTGTTTTTGGCCCTGTCAGCTACAGTTTGATTAGGAGCTCCAGTTTTTCTCAAGCTACGCCTAGCTGGACTGAACACGATTGGTTCTTGGCGGATGCAGGAGGAAGTGGCAGCGGCATCTGCCATTACTGGAACCGTCCTCAATAGGAGAGCTCCCTGGATAATAGCATCCATTTATCTAAAGCATGTTTTGGCCTTCCTAAGTGGCTTCAAAGGGTGATTGAGTGTATTGTTATCTGGACTGATTTTTCTTCTTCTCCTAAAATTACATTAACCAAAACCTCATTTCCACACATCACTGCTTAATTAGACCACATCTAGGACTGGTATGTGATGCAGGTAGAGGTTCTGCTCTACCGCGTTTTACGGAGTTTTAATGCAGTTTTCGTTCGGCTGTGGGTGCTTAAAGTTATTTAAGTTATTTACATATAACAATAGAGAAACAAATAAACAGTTTCTGTTGATTATGGTTGCCAAGGTATGTGTATGGGTTGGATTTTTAAATCGGAAATTTAAAATTAGAATTATTTAAAAATATATATTTTCTTTTTTGGTGGTTTGAGTAATATGTTTTTAATTGGGTTGTATCAATATACTAGTATTAAGTTACAATGAAAAATTCAAAAATAAAAATTTTAAGCCTAAATTCACAGAATTTAAAGCCTTTAAAACAATTAATTAGATTTTTTTATTTTTTTTTATTTTTTTATTTTATTTAATTCATGTTGATTTTTAATTTATTTTTTTTTTTTTAGTTTAAGTCGTTTTGGTAATTTTTTTTTGTATATTTTTTTTTATTATTTTTTTTTAAATTGTTTTGGTGCTTAATTTAATCTATTTATGTTAAATCAGTTGATACAGTTTTTTTTGAATACAGTGATACCTTTTTTCACGAATCTTTGATAATATTTGAAATAGAAATCTTTTGTAGTATTATAAATGTCATTACTATCACTTTTGATCAATAAAATGGATCCTTGCTAAAAAAAATTCATTAATTTAAAAAAAAAAAAAAAAATTCTTACTGTTGCTGATGCTTTTTTTTTTTGTGGTGTACTATTTCTGTCATAAAAATGACTTTGTCATCGTGATATAAGATATTGGTCACTCCACCCACCCTTAACCACATCCATAAGACCATAAGAGTTTTGTGAAACCTGTCTAGAATACTAAGCAGTTAAAGTCTAGTTTTCTGTGTAGTCAGAATTCATAGTTCATTTGGGCTGCTTCTTCCAACAGTTGGCCTTCACAGCTAAATGGTTTGGATATAAGAACAGAAGTATGTTGGTGTTTTAGCCAGATCCTACAGTGAACCCTCATTTTTATTCTGCTTTCAAGGTTGGCATCTGATCTAACCCAGTTAAATAATGTTTTCTCAGTTTTTGACTGTCCTTGTACTATGTCCTGTTAGCAAAGTCTCACAAATGCGATCTGGGTTTGTCTCACTAAGTGACCCTCGATGTTGCGAGCGTGAAAGATTGTGTGCGAGTTAAAGTGTCCGGCCGCTCCACCTTGTGTGACCCTGTGATTGCACTGCCACTGTTATCAGTGTTCAACACATTCTCCTTCATCGTCATTCACAGTTGCCACACACGCAAACACATACCCACTCCAGAGCCTGGACAGCTCTAGTAGCTGAGCCTAAGTTTTGGCTGGCACTGGGTCTAACGAGTGCTTGGGGCCACCGTGAGGAAATTAACCACGCAGTTTCAAAGCCAAACAAGCCACAATCAGCCTTCGATGATAACTCATCTTTTAGTCTCTTTGCTTTCACTCTATCTCCTTTTCCCATGATGCACTAAAATGTTCCAGCAGTGCAGACTGTGCTTGGTCCATGTATGCTGTCCCCTTTCTCTCCCAAGCTTTGTTGGCAGTTTGGTACAGCCAAGGTGTGTTTACTGCTTAGTTGCACGCCAGACCTTTTGCAATTATTTATGATCTGATTTATAATTAATATGTATTATTTTTCATATGAATGATACATTTTGAATCTTGAATCCTGTATTATTATTATTATTATTATTGATAATAATAATAATAATAATTAAAAACGTACATTATATTATTATTATTATTATTACATGTTAAATATGTATGCAAATAATTATTGTAATTTTATTTGTATAGTTATTATTATTAATAGTAGTATGTAACAATATCAGCAATATAATAATAATTATTATTATTATTATTATTTCAAAAAAATACATTAAACAATGATTGGATTATTTGTTAATAATAAATTTTTTTTGAAAACTTATAGGTAATTAGATATTAAATTATTAATATTTATTTTTATTAACAATGTATCTCTTTTGTTATTATTATTATTAATAATAATAACAACAATAATAATAATGATGATGATGATGATAATAATAATAATTGTTATTATTACTATTAACAACTTTATTGCAACTTAATTGTATATTTAATTTGTTGTTATTATTATTATGTTGTTAAATAATAAGAATAATATAAAACTATTTTATTGCTTAATAATAATAATAATGCCTTTTTGTTGTTTCATTTTAATTACATATTTAATTTATATTATATTTAATTACATTTAATTTATTATTATAATTAGTAATAGTATTAAAGGGACTCCAAAAAGTACTGTAGCCTATTTTAAATAGATTTGAAATATTTTTTAAAGTTGTTTACAAAGATTAAAGTAAACATTCATTTTATTTAAATCCAATATAATTAAAATGTGTCTATTTAAAGTGCATCTTAATTAAATTAACACTGTAAGTGACATGAACAAAACGGGACTATCACACTCCAGCTTGTACTTTTCTTTCTGTGCTTGGAGTTCCCCCACCACCTTCTTTCAACCTGAAAATCCTCTCCAAATTACCGCTGTTGTTAGGCTGCCATATGTTCGTCTCTCTGATCCTATTTGAATGGGTTTACCTGAGGGGTTGAGTGGGGCTGGAGGATGGGAGGTGGTTGGGGGCAGGGTGGCGTGGAATGTGCGGCTGGAGGGGCACATGCAGGACTTGCCCTTGGCCTGGCATGCATGCTGGTGTCCCTCCCATCGTAGGCATGCAAGTCCCACAGCAGAGCCGCTGGTTACTGTAGCTTGACCATGGCCCCTTGGACGTTCATCGGCACACACACACACACAGGAACACTTAATGTATATGTAGTATAGCCAGAGGGGCCTGTAATTCAGAATCTGTCTAGTTCCACTAATGGGCTCATGGAGGTTTCAAGCTTCCGGCTGACTGTAGGAAATGTCTAGATTGCTGGAGAACAGTTCTGATGATAAAAATAGAATAATAAGTCCATTATTATGACAAACTATTTAAGAGTCAGTTATAAGTGATAATTCACCTAAAAATGAAAAACTGTCATCATATACTTCTCTCATGTACTCTCTTTTATCATTCCATCTGACTTTCTTCTGTGGAGCACAAAAGGAGATGTATGGCACAATGTTCATGCTGCTGTTTTTCTTCCATTAAAAAAGGATGAACACTCTTCAAATGACAATTGACTTGTGCACTATGACAGATTTGGTTCAGAAAAAAAATAAGTTGGTGCCTTTTTTAATGGTATTTGTAATATTTGTTTTTGAAGAAGTCTGCATTTGTTTTGCATTGAAATAAAGTCCTAGGAGTTTGAAACAATGAATTTTAGTACTATATATATGATTTAAACCATATAATACTTTAATTCAGCAAGAATGAATTAAATTGATAAAAAGTGACAATAAAGACATTTATAATGTTACATTAAAAATAAATGATGATCTTTTCAAAGAAACATGAAAAAAAAGTATTATGATTTCTGCAAAAATACTGAGCACACTTGTTTTCAACATTGATAGTGTTTCTTGAGCAGCAAATCAGCATGTTAGAATGATTTCTGAAGATCATGTGACATTGAAGACTGAAGTAATGATGCTGAAAATTCTGCTTTGCCATCACAGGAATTAATTACACTTTTTTATTTATTTATTTTTAAATTTTACTTTTTTATTTTTTATTGAGAGCATATTTCACAATATTACTGCTTTTTGAAATGCAGTCTTGGTGAGTATGGCAGTGTATGGAATCCCGTTAACACCTAAACAAAAAAAAAAGTAAAAGGCACCTTTTTATCTCACAATTGTGACTTTTTTTCTTGTAATTGCGAGTTCACATCTCAAAATTCTGACTTTTCTTTCTCAGAATTGCGTGAAAAAATCTGAAATAATTTGGAGGAAAAAAAGTCGCAATTCTGAGGGAAAAAGTCAGTATTGCCAGTTCATATCTTGCAATTCTGACTTTATAACTTGCCTTTGCGAGTTATTAAGCCATAATTGTGTGATGTAAACTTGCAATTCTGAGAAAATATCAGTCTTTTTTTCACCCATAACTGGATTATATATCTCGCATTTGTGAGTTTATCATACAGTTCTGAGGAAAAAAAGTTTGAATTGCCCATTTATGCCTCGCAACAGAACAACATAGTGAACAGAGTTATATTTTGTTTTTGGAATAGAATTTTGTTTTTCTAATTTTTGTGGTTTTTGAGAAATTTGTGATTGCATGATGGGAAAACTTCATTTCCTACTCATAGTTTGCTATTTTGTTGTGCTGTAGCATACAGCACATGCTATAATCTCAGCCAGCTTTGAGAGATGAATGAAAGGTGGTTAAGTCGTTCTATGTAAAACGGCAGCAGTCACACTACAGGGAGCAGAGAAAGAGCCTCACATGTAGCACTTTGTATTTAACGTCCTCAGAGAGCCACTGTGCATATGCTCACTCACTCTGCCTCCCTCCACACAAGCTTTGTTTTCTCATCCTCTGGGGTGCTTTGAAGAGAGATGAAATAAAATATTTGATTCTGGTTGGAAGGAACAAAACAAATAACACCGAGTATGGATTAGAGAAGCACTTTCATGTTTCCCTTACTGTTAATGCCCCCCCTTAAATGAATACTTCCCCTAAATTTTCCAATGTCACCGAGCCCTCCCTTTGTCTTCCTATGTTTTTCAGCTGCCGAGCCGGAGGGAGCTCAAAAGAGTTGCACTATAATCCATTATCTGCCATCTTCCCCTTGGGCCTCCACCGTCTCCCTCTGATCAATCCTGACAGTGCCACTGTCGTGTGTGTCTGTGTGTGTGTGTGTGTGTGTGTGTGTGTGTGTGTGTGTGTGTGTGTGTGACAGTATGTGTTTGTCTGTCTGGGTGTGTTTTGTATGTTTTGTCTCTGTGCTTTCAATTAGCATTTACCCAGCCTGTTAGTAGTTTAACATTAAATATTGTTACATTAGTGATATACCAATTAGGGATGCATAATATATTGGTAGCATATTGGTTACTGGCTGATTATTTTATTTATTAATATATATATTTTTTAGCATCAGAAAATAAGTATCACACAATATTGGAAATACTGTAAATTGATCAATACTGGACTTTTAATTATGCATGCATTGCTTCCTATGTTTTAATGTTTAGATTACTTTGCCATCGTCTAATGCTAACTTAAAGTTTACTAAAACAAAGCACTAATCATTTAATAACTGCTAAATGGAATCTTTAGCAAATCCCAAAATTAATATTAATAACATAATATATATATAATTTTTTTATATATACGAAAACGAAAACATGAAAAAGTATCATGGTTTCCAAAAATATTGCGCAGCACACCTGATTTCAACATTGATAATAACAAGAAATGTTTCTTTAGCAGCAAATCAGCATATTAGAATGATTTCTGAAGTATCATGTGACACTGAAGACTGTAAGATGCTAAAAATTCATAAAGTTTACTAAAATAAAGCACTAAACATTTAATAGCAATGCTAAATGGAATCTTTAGCAAATCCCGAAATGATTTTTGTTTTTGTAAACATCACTCATTCATTCATTAAATGCTATGTTTTGCACTTGAATATTTATCTTCCATTTATGTCAGATAACATTTTCATAGTCACAGAAGACAAAATATATTGACTCAGTTGCAACTCAATTTTGCATAATTTAATTATGGTTAATTGTTTCTAGAGGCATATGAGCAAAATATTTTTTTTTCTCTGCCAGTGTATAAAATGACACTGTTAACGTGTTTTCAGAAAGGGCACTTTTGTATTCCTCACATTTTGTACTTCTACCATCTCAGATGCACTCATGTTTGTAGCTTATAAAAATATAAACCTGAAAGCACCATATGTTGATTATCTTGAATAGTCATTTAGCAGGTGGCAACATGGTTGAAGCCTTTAATAATTTCAAGATGTTTATCCCACAATTAATTTAAAATATATTCCAAGAGAACCAAAATGATTCACAAGAAGCATTTTTTTTTTTAACTATTTTTCTTTGAGAAATGAGAATTATTTTAAGTAATGGCATTGTAGGTATTACTGGCACTAGACAAAACTGTGCAATATCACTCTCTGAATTGTGTACAGACTCTTCTTCACCATTTCTCTACTTCCCTTTGGTGTTTTTTTTTCTTCTTTTTTTTTGTCAATAAGGACACAGTCTATGGTTTCATTTAGCCGATCGATTGCAGGTTGCAAACTATTTATCTTAGTTCTCTTTCTTTCATTAATTCCCTCTCCGTTTTTCCCCTTTTTATGTTTTGTTCTATTCCTCCTTTTTTCATTTGATAAATAAAAGGAGGGAGGATTATTTCTGTTATATTTACAGCTCTAATACCATTCTGTAGTTGTGAGCAATCTCTCTTTATATTGGCTGAATGGGTCTCTTGAAAAACACAGAGTAAAGATGAATCAGAGGCTGGGTTTTTTGAGGGCTGGGTGCTTCTCGTTGCCCTACAGGCTTCTGTCGTGCACACACTACACTACCTCAGCCTAACACATCAGTAAAGCAGAGGCCTGGAGAAGTCAGAGCTGCCACCTGGATATAATATAACCTTTACTGTATTATTTGACTGAGATGTGTTTTAACTAGATAATAACGCAGGTTCGTTTTTATGCAATATACATTAAAATACCAACATGAATAAATGTATATGTAGGCGATGTATTATTATTATTTACATTTATATATTTATTATATGAAATACATAAAGAAAAGCACATTCACTTAGAACATAGATAAATCAAGTGAACAGGTTTTTTTTTTTCAGGTGTCTGATAGCAATATCATGTAAAATTCAGGAATAAAAACCAGCAAAAGAAAAGAAAGCAGAACAAAAGTAATCAAATGTAGAACAAAACAACCTAAATAATTGCTGTAGTCTCCACTGCATGATTATTTGATATAATACATTGCTGATTTGATGCTCAGTTTGACTGTGGAGCAGGTCTGTAATTAAAATTAGCTGTGCAGTTTCTTTCTTTTTTTTCTTTATGCCTAGCTTTGTTCATGTTCGATTGGCTTAGTAAAACTACAACAGTTATCCAGGCAAAACCATAAGCGGTTTTCTGGTTTTCTTGTCAATATTGTGTTTTGATTTTTTCTAGTTTTTTTGTAAATATTGTGTTTTGGTTTGTTTTTTAAGCTTTATTTATTATTATTTAATTTATTGTATTATTTTGGAAGGTTTATTTGGCTGCATTTACACCTAATCAAGAAGTGTGATGTATTTGATTGGATGCGGAATGTATTTGGTTTAAGCTTTATTTTTTGTTTAATTTGAACTTTATTTTAGTGCGCAATGTTTGATTAAGTGGAAGTTTTTCCATGGACAGACAACTGTAGAAGTGGGATGGGGACTACAAGTAAGGCTAAAGTACTTCAGGTCTCACTGGATGAAAGCATCTGCTTTAGATGACTCATATTTTAGAGGTAAATTTGTCTCTAGACCGATGGCATCGCAAACCACCAGTTCCTTCTTCCAGCCCACTTGACATTTTGTTGCTTTGTGGTTAATTTTAGGCTGAAATGCGTAAATGTACTGAGAATAGATTTTGTGTCAGTGTTTTTTCTGTTTTTAGTGGTTAGCCAACATGTTGCTGCAGGCACGTTAAGCCATAATGCTCATGTTAGAAACGCAGGCTTGAATCCAGCCTGCAACATGCCAAACTTCCTCTTTCTCTACTGTTAAGTAACATAAATGAAGCAAATTAGGAAGTTAGACTGGAAAACTGTTACCTGCAAATAATTTATGCTTATTTCTAGAACATTTGATTTGAGTTTGTTTGAGAAGCCTGTGAGAGAGAATAAATAACTCTTCAATAATCCTGTCTTCTCATTTCTGCTTTGATGTGACTCGCTTCTTTTTAATATTCTGTATCTGCCACCTAAATTACCTCTTTAATCTGATTTATGGGCAGATTAGATTTGAAAAAGTGAGTCTGTGAGTACGACTGAATGTTTTTTTCTGTTCTTCTTTCCCCTCGCTCTGTTCTATTGGGCATGCTTGAATCGTCATGTCTCTCTAACACTTTTAATTTCCCAAATAACTAGGTCATTGACCTAAATCTACTGCCAGCCAGCGAACAATTTGTCAAAGCCACTAGCTGCATTCTAAAACCACTAAGTATTGGAGGATTGTGGGACAGATGCACTGATGTGTGTGTGATCTGGTTATCACACATCTGTGTGTGGGTCCTCGGCTCATTCAGATCTGCAGCAATTCTGTTTCTCTTTCTCTTAGAGTCAAACTGACATTTGAAAGGCTGGTATTATATAAAGATGCTGGGATATTCAGATTGTGTGTAATTGGGTAGCAAGTGACAATGTGACATGCTGTACTTCCTCTAAAGCTATTTTAAACTATTTTTCAATTCATTGTATGATTTTTGGACATGCAGTTTCATGTATGTCTAATGATTTTACGAGGTTGCAAGACATCCCTAGTCCCACTATCTGTCCAACATAGACATTTCTTATTTTTTTGCTTCTTTATTTTATTTATAATATAGTAAAAAGTGTGTGTGTGTGTGTGTGTGTGTGTGTGTGTGTGAGAGAGTGAGTGTTTGTGTGTGTGTAAATTCCAATAGAAGTAAAAATAAGTTAATATTAGTAAAATAAAGTTAATAAAATGTATGTACTTGCTTATTGATTGTTTTATTTTATATAAAATGGAAATATAATATTTATTTTTATAATATTCTATATGGTTAATGATCTTAAAAGCCCTTTGATGTAAGGCATATGCTTTTTTATATTTCTATTCATTGTGTGTGTGTGTGTGTGTGTGTGTGTGTGTGTGTGTGTGTGTGTGTGTGTGTGTGTGTGTGTGTGTGTGTGTGTGTGTGTGTGTGTGTGTTGTGTGTGGTATTTGCTTCAGTGTGATAGATAGACAGACAGACAGACAGACAGACAGACAGGATAGATAGATAGATAGATAGATAGATAGATAGATAGATAGATAGATAGATAGATAGATAGATAGATAGATCATAGATAGATAGATCATAGATAGATAGATAGATAGAACATGAATATAAACAAAACATAAATATGCCTTACATCGAACGAAGGGCTTTTAAGATCATAAATTATAGAGTATTATAAAAATAAATACTACTTTTTATATAAAATATATATCAATAAGTAATCAAGTAAATGCATTTTATTAACTATTTATTTTTTTAAACATTTTTTAACTTATAATAACTTAAATTAAATGTATAATCTATAATTTTTTACTATATATATATATATATATATATATATATATATATATATATATATATATATATATATATATATATATGATATTTACTTGAATTATTTAATTATTTATATTATTTATATTTATTTTTATATTAAAAATATTGAAATATAAAAATGTAAGCATAAGCCTTTAAATCAACAAGCCTTTAAGGTCATGAAAAACATTAATTCAATCAAATGTGTCCTAACATTTTGACAAATTTAGATTGTATTCTAAAATCTTGAAGTTAAAAAAAGGCATTTATGGACATTTTTATTTGTCAAATATCCACATATTATATACTATATTATATCTCATCATATTGCAGTTCTCCCTATGGGAGCTGGACAGTACAGGTCTTTATTTGCTTGCATTTGGGAATAAAAGGCTGTTTTACCTCCGTTTTTCAGTAGAAGCCAAAGTTGTTTAGTTGCAGTGTGAGGAAGGTAAAGTTTCACACTGGCTCCTTGTTCTGAGCGCTGGTGGAAGTGTGTCTGATGAATCGTGCAGGGACTTCAGATCGTCTGACACGATGTGCTGCTGCCTTTTTGATTCATTATGCAGGCATATGCTAATCCTTGCTAGGCTAATTCAAACACAACCTTCAGACCCCATCCACCTCAAGGGGCCGGCGTATTAAACAGTCAACGTGCGTAACAACTCTGACGCAAACCTTGACTGACAGGCCCTTCGCTCCCCTCGTCACCCCCGCTGACAGGAAGTGTAGATGAATTTAACTGAATCAGGTGTGTTATTTTGTGTTTGTTGTTTGAGGATCTGTGTGGGGGGATGGATATGAGGCGCGGGCTTTGAGGAAGAATTTGGTAGATTAAATAGGGTGATGAAAGTGAGCTGTGTGGCACTGCCAAAAACCCTACAATCACTCTATCCTCCCAGGGCTCGCAGTGAAAAAGCCAGATTCTCTTAGCGCTTTTCCTCTGCAACTGCAAAAAAGGCAGTGTATCATAAATCAACAGTGTTTGGTTCCTCATCAAAATGTTGCCCATGAAGTATTCAGGCTCTGATTTCCTGAATGTGTGCACTTGAAACAGCGTCTGTCATCTTTTGACATGCGAGAAGCCATTAAGTATTAATGTAGTTAAGTAAGCAGTTAATTGTCAAGTGCCACTGAATGTGTTTTATCCCTGCCTGCTTTTAGATCTCAGGGCTCAATAGTAAAAAAAAGCCATAGGAGCTGTGTGAGAGAGTTTCAGATCAGCTGACTCAATGGTCACTATCGGGGCGAGTGTATGTCTTGTATACGTGTGATTTGTTGGTCATGTACATGTGTTTTAACTTAACTCCTCTTAAACATTTGGATTTCATTTGGATTAAAAGTTCATGCATTGATCTGTTAATGCTAATATGACATTTTAACTTTCATTTTGTTGCTCAATAAGTATGAAATATTGTGTCTGTGTGTGTGTGTGTGTGTGTGTGTGTGTGTGTGTGTGTGTGTGTGTGTGTGTGTGTGTGTGTGTGTGTGTGTGTGTGTGTGTGTGTGTGTGTACCATTCCAAAGTTTGGGGTTGGTAAGATTTTGAAAGAATTATTTTATGATGACTACAAGGCTACGGTTATTTGATAAAAATACAGTAAACTCAGTAATATTGTGAAATATTATTATAATTTCTGTTTTTTCTGTTTTTATTATATTTTTATTATTTATTAGAGATTTTATAATTTTGTGAATATAATTTTGTGGGAATTATAAAATTTTTCAGGATTCTTTGTTGATTAAAAAGCTTAAAAAAACAACAACATAAAAACTGAATTTATTTGGAATCAAAATATTTTGTAACATTTTTAATTATTTTCACTTTTGAACAATTTAATGCATCCGTGCTGAATAAACAAATTAATTTCTTTAAAAAAAATCTTATTGACCTCAAACTTTGGATAGGTATACTAGATGTCTATATATATTTTATTTGCTATAATTTTTTAATTAGTTTTAAATTGAATAATTTGAATAAATTAAAATGTAATTTGTCCATTTACATGTATATTTTGTTTGCTATTGGATATTTTATATTTTTATTGATTAATATATTTATATGTGTGTATTATATGTGTGTGTAGTCAGCAAGAATAGCAAAAAAAAAAAAAATAATTATTAATTATTGATATTGATATTTTTTAGTCCTGTTTAGCTTTAATACCACAGTCACCAGCAGTGACTGTTCATTTGTTGACCAAGGTTTTGTTTTAGTACTGATATCAAAATACCAGATGCTGAGATCGTACCAAAACCAAAAATTTGGTATCCATTATTATCCATTATTAATTCAACCCCATAACAATCATCTCTTCTTCATTCTGAGGGATGGTTTAAGATCCATGGCTGACTTCAGCCTACATAGATTTACAGCCTACATAAAACTACAACTTCAGTGCTGCATTGTTTGTGGCCTGAAATGCTTTTGAAATGAGTTCTTTACAGTAGACTTCTGTTAAATATGTTATTAGGAAGTCTGAAGTGCCATATTGAATGCACAGAACATACAGCAGTATTTTTTTTTTTTTGAAAAGAGTTGTTTTGTGGCCAATTTTAGCTGCAGTATAGACTCCGACTCTGTTTGCTGTTTACAGTGAGAGCTTGTATACTTTCAAAGCACTGAGCAATTTACCAAACACTTCAGCATTACAGTTTCTTTAGCGACAGGGTAAACAAACACAAAGATTTTCAAATCTGAATTGGCCTGTATTTGTTGTCTTGAAACTGTTAAATAACCCTCTCGGAAAAATACATCCTCTCGCCAGCGCCCTGAAATCTTGTTTGGCTTCTAAAAAAATTTTTTTTTCAAACATGCCATTGTCCCCCGGTACCAAAGTGAATATGGTCGATGTTGAATTATTAACGACTGAGGTAAAGTAAAGGTGTTTGGTTTCAGGTTGATGTCTGTATGTTTATAGGTTTTAAAAAGTTCAGAGCGGAAAGAAAAACACTCCACCAGAGAGAGGGTTTTTATCACGAGATAGACTTCAGCAGGAATTACCCACTTATTACATGGCTCCCGTTCTCCTGGTTTGGGGCAGATTTTCATCAGCACATTGTTGTATCCACTAAATGGTATTATATTGATACAAAACATGGCAATCTGTCTGTGATACGGATCTGCATGTGTTAGCCAAGCAGAATAAATAGCCTTTGAGACTAGAACAAACCTTCAAGGAGCGAGTCTCGGCTACACAAAGTGGATTCGGCTCTTGTAGTATTCATGAGATGATCTGGGGTTTTTTTGTCTTATGGATTTTCTCTTGCAGAATTCACCTTGAGTTTGAGCTTTGCACTTGAGAGGTTCTTCTACGTTTCCTTGACCAGCTTTGCAAGTTATCTCCACGTAAACAGCATAATTGTATAATTACACAGTACAGTGAGATGGCATGTTATTATGTGTGTCAATGAATGAGGTGAAAGATACCTTTGTTCAGAAGTACATTGTACAGTGAATGGTTCTAGCATAGACCTTGAGTTGATATAAACTGGCTGATCTGATGAGAAAATCAATGACAGAGCATCTGAGGGTGTAGAAAAGAGTTGGGAAATCAAAGAGTAGACTAATCTTTATATACATGTCTCTTTAAAAGTTTGGGGTTAATATGTTTTTTTATGTTTTGAAAGAAGTCTCTTATGCTCACAAGGCTGATTTTAATATATGAAAAAGCATACATTGTGATGGCAAAGCTGAACGTGAATAGCATTTATTTAAAATCAAATTTTTATATCTTAAGATTTTCTAGTAATATAAAATATTTCTATGTTGAAAAAATAAAAATGATGAATAAATGATGATTGACAGATCATTTATGAACATTCATGTGTGTGTGTATATATATATATACACGCACACACACACACAGTATGTATATAGTTATAATTTATTTACCTTTCCTCTTAGTTTTTTGTACTTTTTCTGCTTTTTCTTGCCATTTTTTGTGATGTGTTTGTTGTGTTTGTGTTAAGATTATTTCATTTTAAGTATATTTTTAATAATGTTCTTTAAATATTATAGAAATTAAATGGATTTAATATTATTCATATTTGAATATTAATAGTTATAAGAAAGTGATAATGATATATTTTTTGCGAGGAGCTGTTAAACAACCTCTCATTATTTATTGCCAATGTCTGTATGCCATGTGCAAAGGTGAAAACAAAACAAAGCTTTTGTTCATGAAAATTAATTACATTACATAAGGTTCACCCAAAGGCTTACTTACTAACTGATAGACATGTTATGTGCACGCTAACTGCATTGCATGGCAAATTTGTGCATTCTAGACAGCGCACAACAAAATGGAACAGAACACAACAATCAAAAGATGATTTAAACACTGATTTATTTTGAACATGATTGGCTGCTTTAACCACACAGCACTGACAGCAGAAAAAAAAATTGTGAGAGAGAGCTATTTTGTGCTTCCAGATTGATATACAGTAACTACTCTTTAGTCCCAAAGGGTTTGTCCACTTGTAGTCAGCCAGACCTTAAATCAACCTCTACATTACTTTTTGGAACGTCAAGCAAAAGAGCCATTTTTATTTCTGAGGACATGTCCATGTGCTCTTAGAGAGAGAAAAGCCATGTTTGAAGTGCTCAGATAATCTTTTTCCCTTTCAGAAAGGCTTTTCATCTTTGAATAGCCAATGATTAAAAGCAGAGGGAAAGAGAGTGAGAAATAGATGGAGCGATAGATGCAGAGTGAGAGTGAGGCGTATCTTTCTATTTTAGACGTTTCGCTCTGCTATCTCCAGGAACTAGGTTCTGTGTGTGAGTCCTGAATTGCGCTCGGGGAGCTCGGGTCCAGGTGTCAGCCGGGCTCACGTGGCTGTGTTGTCCTTGTTTTCGGTGGAGGGAGGGATTTTGAGGCAAGGCTGCTGACAAAGCTTTAATGAGTTCAATTAGACGAGTCTCAGTCTCTCATGTATGTCTGTGAACTAAGCTTAGAAAGATACAAAATAATGGAACTAACTAACATCATCATCACAAATATGATTAATATTTAATTCTTAAATGCAAAACATTAAATGGAAGTGTTGCCACTAGTATCAAAACTGATAGTCCCGCCCCTAAAGCTACGTCATTGATCAAGTCACTGTTGCTGTGACAGGCTGGTTGGGATGTGGGAATAAACTCCATCCTTGTTATCCCCGGATAACTTCCTGTGCAAATCTATTGCGTTGTCTGTCACATTTTCATTCCATGCATATATCTATGCAAGACGGTCTTTCTTTATTGCTCTATTTTCCAAGAAACTTGTCTCCATTTCCTGCTGTAGCTTTTGTTTTGATACTGAGGAGAGATGGCAGTGCTGTAGCGATTGCATTTTTATCAAAGAAACATCTCTCTCTCTCTCTTTCTCTTTCTCACTCTCCTGCCCCTCTCCCTCGTGCTCTTGTCTAATCCAGCTTGTGAATCACATGCCGTGACCAGGCGTGTGTGTGCGAGAGTGTTTGTGTGCATGGTGCCGACCCAAGAGAGCTTTTTCTCCGTTAATCATTCATTTTCCCGATCAATGTTTCCTCAGACCCTAAATAAACACCTCATTTATTTTTTAATCCCTAATATATATCTGTCACTGCTCTGTTCCACTTTGTCTTACTTTCCTGCCACATCCATTGCTCCAGTAAACATATCAAGTACTCTGTGTGTGATTATAATGTTTAAAAAGCTTTTGCTTGTGTGTGTGTGTGTGTTTGCGTGAGCATGAATTGTTTTTAAGTCTGAATGTTCCATTCTGTTTTAGGTGAGGTGTACAGGGACACACTTACTTGTGCACATTGATCACACCTCTGAGGTTTACTAGTCACATTTGAGACAATTATTATGCGACAAAAATAGCTAAAACATTCTATGTTGTGGAAATCTTATACATACTTTATATATGACTTGTCTGTGTATTGTTTTGAGGCTTATTGTGCACTTTACAGTTTGCATAAATACACACAAACTGTATTTCATAATCATGGACGTTATCAATTCAAGAGAAAATGTCTTTTCATATATAGTGAATGCATAAAAATGAACAGGTAAACAGGTATAGCGTTGGACAGTGGTGAGTTGAAATGACACGGTATGCTGGGGAAATGATAGCTGCATTTGTGTAATGTGTTTAACATTGCTGTTGAAAATGTGTTACTGATCAGGGAAGAAGGAGAGGCACTTATACCAATTGGCATCTCTCAGTAAGGTCACAACGAGCTGCTCATAGCACACTGACGACAAAAGATGTTCACAAACCGGCAACATTCAAGACCATTACTGAGGGCCCTTCAGCGATTGCCTTTTTATCAACAAATCATCTCTCGCTTGCTCTTCTCTTCTTCTTTTTGTGTCAAAATTCATCAAAATATATAATTAAATTGTAGATTAGTTCTGGCCGATATAACAAATATTCACAATGTGTTTAAAAAGTTTTTGCTGACAAAACAATGTAATTACACAACTGAATATCGGTTATTTTAATGCACTTTTTAATTGATCATTAAGTTTCCACGTCATGAGACTAATTTCGCAATCCCTCCTTCTATCGTGACAAGAACTAGTTTTAGAGTTGATAGATTCAAGATTTTAATTATTATGATTTATAATTTTATAATTTTACATTTTATATAAAGAATACTGTGATAAAATATTGTGTAAGGATGCATTAAATCAATAAAAAGTGACAGTATAGACATTTATAATGTTAAAAAAGCTTTTTATTTTAACTAAATGTTGAACTTTTGAACTTTCTATTCATCATAGAATCCAAAAAAATTATAATAAATCAATGTTTCCACAAAAATATTACACAGCACAAATGTTTCAACAATGGTAGTAATAAGAAAGGATTTCTGAAGAATCATGTGATACTCAAAACTGAAATAATAGCTGCTAAAAATTTAGCTTTCCCATCACAGAAATAAATAACTTTTTAAAATACGAAAATAGAAAACAGTTATTTTAAATTGTGTGTATATATATATATATAGAGAGAGAGAGAGAGAGAGAGAGAGAGAGAGAGAGAGAGAGAGAAAGTTTGCAAAAACAGATAACTTTGTTTTTAACAATTTTCAAAAATCATGTTTTTTCATTGTGCATTCCAATTAATCTCAAGCAAACTGCACTTGGGTTATTTTGACCAGGTTAAATAAAAAAATACAGCAAATGCCACAATAAAACACAGTTAAAACATGATAAAAGCGGAGTTATCTGTTTTTGCAAATAAACTCTTCATATTTTAAATTGTATTTATTTTGAATTCAATAAATGCAGCCTTATTGAGCACAAGAAACTTTCTTTCAAAACTTTAAATCTTTTGAATGCTAATGTATATATCAATATTTTTTGGTATGAATGTAGACATTTATTGGTATATCGCCCTGCCTAATGGCTTATTTCTCATCTTTTCTCCTCAGGTCAGTGACAGACCCCAGAGACGGCAAACGCGTGGCCCTCAAAAAGATGCCCAATGTCTTCCAAAACCTCGTCTCCTGCAAGAGGGTTTTCCGCGAGCTGAAGATGCTTTGTTTCTTCAAGCACGACAATGTGAGCTTTCCACCATCCCCTTCTGTTTTGTTTTTAATCAGTTAGTGTTACCTAACTCTCGCTATCTACGTGCTGTCCCCATGGTGCCATTAGCGGGAGCCTGGCTAGCTCTTGTTGTCCCTGGGCTGCTGGTGCCTGGGAAACGAATGTCATATGAAGGCTGGTGTCAGTGCCCACGTTTTCTGGCGTCAAAGCTGACCTCTGGCGCTCTGTCTTTGTTTCTCCACAGGTGCTGTCAGCTCTGGATATTCTGCAGCCTCCACACATCGACTACTTTGAGGAAATGTATCCTAAACAGAAAGCTAATCTACCAGGTGCTGTCAAATGAAGTGATTTTGATCCCAAAAAGATTGAATTTTTTTAAAATGTATCAAAAATAAACATTAACACTGATTTGATAATTAGAGGCTTTGGGTCAGATCATACACCCGATGCAAGGCGTGGCACAAGTGTTTTTGCTAGTTCAGCCCGACGCAGTTCACATTTTCCCGTTCTGCACCACGTTGTTTAAATAGCAAATGCATTTGTGTCCATTTGTGGGCTCAGGGGCATGCTGGTCTAAAAAAGAGGTGTGTTCAAGCACATTGTTGGCACATTTTGAGGAACTGAAAATAGACTGCGCCATAGACCAACTCAAACCTGGTCTAAAATGTGAATATTTTTTCTTTGTTATTTAAAGAGTGCGTTAGTAATATGCGTCTATTAGGCAGGTGCAAAACGCGCGTACACTTTGGTTATTACACACACAGGGATGCACAGCAGCACAAACATTTTTAAAAAATGAAAAATTACATTCCGATATGTAAATAGCAAACCCGCCATGGCGCGAGCGCAACAGGCTTTTAAAGGGAATGGGAAATGAGAGTCTGATTGGTTAATTGCACATTATGCCCAAAAAACACCCATTGCTCATTAAGAGAATAGGGACAACCCGTTTAGACCATGCGCCTGGTGCACTGTCCGTTTTCCCGTCATTAAACTACCAAAAGTGGATTCGGACACGCCCTGAGTGCACCTGCGCTGTGTGCTTTAGACCATGTGCTTAGATTGTTAAAATAGGGCCCTAAGTCTGAAATCTACAATGTGAGAATAATCTGAAGAACATCTGATGTCTGACATCTGACTGTCACAAATTTGCACGTTTGATTTTAAAATTAAAGATTTTTTTTTTTATATATATATAATTCATTTTTAAAGCTCCAGGTTAGACATACTTTTTGTAGGTCTAAACAATTTGACCAAAAACGTGAAAATGTGATTATATTACTATTACAATTTTTATTATATTGAAAAGATACTGAGATACTAAAATACCAGATCATGAGCGTGTATAAAAGAATACAGTGCCACAATTCACTCTAAAACACACATTGCCTATATTTATTTAATTAAATTGCAGCTTTTGCAATTTGGTAATCACTCCACGCCAGCTTGGATTTATTTCAGTTAATCATACAGTTAATCACACATATTTCTTTGTTTTACATTTTTCAGAATCCTCAGGCTTTCTGTTTATTTACAGGTTTAAATGGCATTTTAAATCCCAGATTTTCTTTGTGGTTTTTAGACCTTGAAAGCTTGGAGCTTGAAAACAATTTAAAAATTGTAAGTAGCAGTAGGAAACAATAGCTTGTAGATTTCAGAGCTTCTGCGTCGAAAGGGCATCTGAGGCCTTGTTTTAAAGTCTTAAATTGCTGCGCAAATGCTTTTTATGTGCCTTTTGTGGTTGCTAAAGTGGGATCAAGCTGAACATTATGTTTAGAGAGGTGATGGCTTGCCTCATGCTGTGCTTGAATGTTTTTGATGGCAAGGAATGATCCAGTGTACTTATGGGAACTAGTATGCCATTTACAGTATAGGCAAAACTGTTCTGTCTTGCTCTCTGATTATCACAGGTTAAAAGGGGTCTTCTTTTCTCCTCATTTTTCTTTCCATCGCCTAATGGTTTTGTTCTAAATATTAGTGGAATATTGGGTTGATGTTTCAGAAGGATTTCAGAAAAAGCTAACATGTTATTTTTAAGGCCATTTCTTTCCCCTGATATTTCCTAGATGTGGTCTGCAGGACGCTAAAGGCATCCCCAGCTTCTTAATTTGGTATGTAATTTAATCAGAGGAATTACATGCTTTCCCCATTTACTGCTCTTGCCCGGTCACCCGATACGCACTCTGTAAGCCACTTTTCTCACAGTAATTTTTCCATCAAATACCAAGAAGCTTTCTATGATTCGAACTGGACAGTCTTCCTCTTAAATTAGCTAGAATTTTAGGTCTTCAAAATCAGGAACAAAAAAGGCTTTTGTGTTAGTTAGCTGGGAGATTTATCCTGTGCTTTTGTATTTTTAGATATTTCTCATGCAGCGTGACTGCTGGCTGAGGTCTGGATTTGTTAGGAATCATCTAAAAGATGTATAACATTAGTAAACAATGCTGTGTGCAAGTAAATCCACTGAAGAAAGGGTGAACGTGCCAGGCAACATACATTATACATTTTTAACCCCCTACAGTGATTGATTTTTATGGCTATGAGAGTGCTTAGAGATGTAATGCACATTCAGTCATGCTTGCATTCCTCCATTTTGGCACCAGAATTAAAGGGGACATGTCCTAGGAAACAGGATTAATTTAACTTATATGCAAAAATAACATGAAAACTAAAGCTTCAGAATTGGTTGTATATGTAATCTTAACAGATGTGACACAGGACCATGAATAAACTAACATATGGTTGGTAGGTGAGTTTAGCCAATCTTGATAGGGGTCATTTATATAGAGAAACGCAAATAGTTGGTGGAAAAAGATCATGTATAAATTATGATCCAGTGTTGTTATAGTTAACAAAAACTAAAACTATTACAGCTTGTTTCCCTTAATTAAAATAAATCTCAAAGATAAAATATAAATATTAGAAGAACAACTTAAAAAAAAACCCACATAATAAGGAATGCCTTGCCTTGGCAACTAACTGAAATAAAAATTTTAAAAAGTTGAAATACTAAAATAGCTAAAAATCTAGTTAAATAGAAAAAGCGAAATAGAAATAAATAATACAAAAGCACTAAAAGCTAAAATTAAAATGAAACTAAAAATAAGAGGTAGAACTCTGAAATATTTTTAGATACTATAGTAGTATAAAAATAATACTATAATTTATTTCGCCCATCATAAACCGAAAGTTTCCTGCCTTTTTTTTTTTTTTTGTACATTTGTACACTACTTTTATATCCATTCTGCAGAGTTCCATAAATTTTACCCCTAAAATTATTGCAGAAGATTTGATTTTGGCTGTTTTGGAGAAAATAATATATTAAAAAAGTGCAATATGTCCCTTAAGAGGTCATCATTCTTTACAGTGTTGATGATGGCTAAAGTGCTAATAGTGTTTTCCATTACGTTTCCCAAGAGTCAGACTTCTACAGAAGCAGCATAATAAGAGATTGTAAACGCTTTTAAACACACACACAGGTGCAAAGGAACATTCATATTCTGTGTGATAATGTTCCCCCTCAGTGCCACTATCTTTGTTCTGCTTAACGTATTTATTTACTCAACCGATTAAACAAAGACTCATATCCTTCTGCTTTTACACAGCACAGTAAACCTTTGTGCTCTCATTTGAATGGATTAAGAAACAAAAACATCAATACATTCTTTGCGGTTGGCTCCTTGAGCCGTACATTTTGAAATGGTTAGACATGCAAAAATGTGTGTTCCTTGACATCTACACGTACCATTCACACATAAAGTTCATAAAAAAGCCATATTCCAGAGCCTGGTGATCTCACTGGTCCTCAGCAGACCTGTTTGGAAAGGTTATTTCATACAACACTGCCGCTGTGTATTCCAGCTAATTATATCTTTTGCTGAATGGCGTCTTTCTCAGTGACTGATGTGTGAACTGTGCGCAATGCTCCTTGTCATAATGGCTGTTATTTCTTCATCTGACTGCTCGACTGCTGTTTCATATATGCTGCATAAAATGTGTTGCCTGATGTAAAATTTATCTATTTTTGTTTTGAAACCAGTGGGAGTGTTGGCACTTTTTATAAAGGCCTAATAAATTACTTGTATGTTTGTTTTTAAAGAAAGCTTAACATTTAAGTGAAAAATAAAAGCATGTTTTCTCACATAAAATATTGCTGAGATAAAATATATCTATTTTTGTTGCCCAAAACATGACTCAAGTTTCAGAACATGCCAAATTGTGTTTTGGAACAGCTTGAAATTAGTAGTATGTGATCCTTAGTTGTTTTAGTGTAGGATGCCCATTTTTTTCTGTAACCTTTTAGAACATCGACAAGTGTAGAATACCTTGTATTATAAAACCTGTTCAGTTTTTGAAAGTTGTGTAGTGTATTACAGTCTTAAGGCAACATTAGCTGGGTTTCTGGGTTTATGCGAATAATGGGAGATAGAAATGCATTTTGCGAATAAATTCCTCTAAGCGCATCAAAAAAGTCATGTGACTTTGCGCTATGGGACGGTAAATCCTGACTAACCAGCAGACTGATCTTGTTCCACAGCATCTGAAATGTATGGTCATTCAATACTATTCAATACTAAAAATATCCAAAAATACCCTGAGTATAAATAACAATGAAATATAATCACTCAATATCTGTGATCGCTCTATTGAAATCAATTGGGAGTAGTCTAGAACTGTATTTGTGTGTTGTGCAGAGTTGCTGTCTTGGTAGAGTATTCTAAATTGGTCACTTATGAGGTTACGTGACCTTTAAAATGCCTATGTAGGCAACTCACTAGATTTTGGAACAGAACCCCTCTTGTTTATTTGGTTTTATGGTGCTTTCTAAGGGATGTTTTTGTTATGCTTGTGTTTACTTCTTACAGTTAAACTTAACTTGGTTTCTGTCAGTGTTTAGCTACATGAACTGGGTTTCCAACTTCTCAAATGTGATTTAGCTATGTATGCGAGAGCATACTTCCTTATATTTGCTCTGTATATACAGTATGCTGTATAAGTAGGTGTTTTTTGCCAGAGTACGTGTGGGTACACGTGTTCTCATGTACTTGTGTCATAACAGAATCCCCAGGGATGGGATGTGCTGGCTCTCCTCCATTGGAGCCTGCGCTCGCTTTTCTGGAACACAGTCCTGCAGGACGCGGTTAAACACACACAAATGCATTAGGGATGCGCATTTTGGTCGGCTCGAGAACTAAACAGATAAATCAGCAGAGTACTCTGGGTGGGACGGGGGGCGATGGAAAGAGTTCCATCTGTGCTTATTTTAATTGTATGTATGTGTAAGACAAACATCTTTGGCAGTTGCATCATGACTTTTTTAATCATGAGAATCATTTTTAGAGGCCATTATTGCGTTTTCATGATCTGAGTACTTGAGTACAGGTGCCCATTCCTAAAGTATTCCTTCAGTTGTAAGATTTTTTTTCCCAATTTGAACTTTTCTTTTTCATGCCCTGCCAACATTTTCTGGGGCCACACCTATAAAGGGTGTTTTTTAGCATCATAAACGTTTTTTTTTATAATATATATATATATATACACACACACACACACACACACACACACACACACACACACACACACACACAAAACATATTTACAGTTTTATTTTTAAAGATTTTTTTCTTTCAGACAAAAATGACAAATGTATTGTTGTTATTCATTCAAGATCATTTAAATGAATTATTTTGTGATGGAACCAGTGGCATTGTTGTTAATTTTCTTTAAAGACCTGTTTAGAGTTATATTAAAATGTATATTAAATATTACATATTGAATGTATATTATATTATATTATATTATATTATATTATATTATATTATATTATATTATATTATATTATATTATATTATATTATATTATATTATAGTTGCTAAGGAAAGATTGTCATTTAAATGATAAGTACAAACATTTATTTTTCTCCCACATAAAATATGTTGATAAACATAAAGTGTATCTATTTTTGTGACTTTAAAAAAACGAATAAACTCTAAATCATAAAATCCTAATAAATTTTAAATTTGATTAAAACTTCAATTATCCTATCAATTCTATTATTCTATTAAATTATTTTATTAAATTCTAAATTCTAAAAAAAAGCATGACATTAAATGAAAAATAAATGTTTTTCTTACATATAAAATATATTGCTGCAGATCAGCTGTGTGGTGGAGTGGCATTCTTGGCTGTGCAGGTAGTTTGATGATACGATCAGTAAAATATCTGAACTTCAAGCAGTGTTCACCACAACCTCTTTCACACTGAGGGCGCGTGCCCCCAGATGCTGTCTTAGCAGACTATTTATAGCTAGAACAGTTACTCTAGGCTTCTGTCAGTACCTGCCAAGCTATGCAGCCCTATCATGCATCTATTATTGAATAAACTCAGAATGTCAAGAGAAGCAACCTGCCGAGTTGTGTTCTGAACACAAGTCAAGCTTTTTAATGCATCTGTGACTTTCTTGTTTCATCTTCCTTGTCTTTGATACAGTTGTCACGAGGTTGCTAGTTTAAGAGGACGTGGATTTCTCTGTGGTATGTCTGAAAGAGGGCTTTTTAACCAGTGTCAACTCCCCTCAAGCCTATTTCAGATTGTTTGTCACCATGTTGTCTTCAGTTATGTAACAGCGGTTAGGTAGGTAGTGGTTAGGTGGTTCTGAGTTTTGTAGTTCTGGTGTAGGTGAGATATGTTAATAAAGGAGCAGTTCATGCAAAATGAGTTTTATTATGTGTTTTTCATTTTATTTTATTTAATGTTATATTTTATTGAATTGTTTCATTTTTAGCTTATCTTTTTACTTTATTGTTGATTTTATTTGTTATTATTTTAATATTTTATTTTACCTTATTTTAGCATTTATTTTATTATATCTTGTTTTTTATGTAATTTTATTTCATACATTTGTTTTATTTAGTTTTATCTTATTTTTCCTTTTTTATTTTATTTTAACCTATTGTTATTTATTTGATGTTAATATAAATTTTTTTATTTTTTTATTTTTTATTTTAGTGCTTTTTTATTTTTTTTTTTTTTATTTTTGTAAGTTTTTGTTTCCGTAATAATATATGAGTGTGTTCTGTGTATATTTATTATGTTTATATAAATACACATACATAGAGTATATATTTTGAAAATATATACATGTATTTACACGTATATATTTATATTAATATAACTTATATTTTATATAAATATATTTAATATGTAAACATAACATATTTTTCTTAAATGTGTTAATTTATATATACATAACAAATATACACAGTACACACTCGTATATTACGGAAACAAAAATTTTATTTTGGATGCGATTAATCATTTGACAGCACTAATTTCATTTAATTTAATTTTTTGTGGAGCATCTGAAGCAAATTTAGATGAGCCAGTAAGCATTTGTGTGGTATAATATAAAAGTGTTTTCCTGGGCATCATGCGGCGAGTGTTTTCTGGGCGCACATGCTGAAGGTGTGAGAAGCCTTATCTCAAATACAGATTGCTTTCATGATTACAGAATGAGTCATGTGTGCTTAAAGGACAAAGAAATCCGTGATTTATTGTTAATGCCAGTGACTGAACTGGCATGCTGCTTGCAATACACCTTTAAAGTGCATTTGGGATGTCTGTTTTTGTGTTCAGCTCTTCCTTCTATTCTTTTGAAGTCTTTATACTCATATTTGTTATGTTATACGATGCGCATGATGTTCAGAAATGACTCTTCAGAAGTATAAAATGTGATTTCACCTGCTGAACCAGTCACGTTTCTCTGTTGTTGTTGCTGAGGCAGGAAGTTCAGGATGTGGAAGATAAAAGGCTACAGTGGCCAATGGGCTGCCAGAAGCAAGGTGCGTTGGGTTTAATTACCGAAAAGACTGTAGCAGCAGAATTAGCAGATCCCCCCCCCCCCCCCTCAGGTTTCCGAGCAGGTCAATTAGCACCCAGCAAAGCTGTGAAATACGCTTCCCTCCGTCTGCATCTGGCAACGATTACACCTTGCTATTATGTGAGAGGACTTTGTGAAAGCCATGTTCAGTCCGACACATGGCTAAGCCCGCCTTTCTGTGTGTGCAATGTGTGTTTGTACCAATTCTCAAATCTATGAGCGTGTAGGCTAAGTGTGAGCTGTGTTTGTGTGTGTGTGTGCAGCATGTTTGTTGGTGGGCTTCTGTTTGTGTGTGTGTGTGGATATTCATATAGCATGTCTTAAAGCAGTAATATTGACAGGACTGTGGAATTAGATAGACATTTATATAGCTAGAAATGGTTCTTATTATCTTAAAGATACATATTGTGGCAGTTAATTTTTTTTCCTCAGAGTTCACTGAACTGCAGAACTGTCTGTTTCCTGTAAGACTTCCAAGTGTAAATAACTTTATCATAGGCTTTGCATAATACCTGCCATAGTTCATGTTTATCAGACAGGTGCTGAATACTGAAGAAGTGTTGATATGTAAAGGTTGGATACAGGCCTTTTTGTTTGTGATATGAAATATTCTTCTGATTTTAATGCACTAAAATCTTGTAATCTGATTTTAATGTGTGTGTATGAATGTACATGAAATTCCTTTAATAGATTTTTATTGTGTATATATATAGACTCAGATTCATGCATTTTCTATAGATTGTTTGAAAGATGTGTTATATACACTTTGCACAGACACACACACACACACACACACACACACACATATATATAAGTGCTGTCAAACAATTAATCTTGATTAATCGCATTCAAAAATAAAAGTTTTTATCTACATAATATATCTGTGTGTACTGTGTATATTTATTATGTATATATAAATATACACACATACAGTATATATCTGGAAAATATTTACATGTATTTACATGTATATATTTATATTCATATAATTTATATTATATATCAATATATTTAATATATAAACGTAACATATTTTTCTTAAATATATACATGGATGGGTGTGTATTTATACATACATAATAAATATACACAGTACACATGCATATACTATGTAAACAAAAACTTTTATTTTAAATGCGATTAATCTCTTGACAGCACTAATATGCATATATATATATATATATATATATATATATATGCCCTTTTACGCTGTTAGAGCAAATTCTTCACTACTGACTACTGACTAAATTTCACAAAAATTGCAAAGAAATTATTAATTAAATGTTACATTTTAAAGTAGAAGACTACAATAGTATTATCTTCTAAAACATACTTCCAATAATCTTTACTTACAGGTCTGAATTTTTTTTTTTTTTTTTTTTTTTTTTTTTATTGTAAAAACCAGCTATAGTTGGCAGGCATATATTAAGACGATTTACCAAATATCTTTGGGAATGTTAAAGTGTATGTATTTGTGCATTCATTCTGTATGATTTAGGTGCGTGAGACAAGGTGTGTACATTTCTCTATACGTGCAGGTGTATTCATGTTTTCTACTGCTCATCACCATGGGAACCGTTTAGTAGAATCACTCCACTTCCTTCTGTAACTCTCAACTGTCAGTTAGTCATTCTGGAGGGGGGCTCCAGGCCACAGGTGACTCTCCACCTCTACCCACAGTCAAGCTGTGCTAGTTGGCATAGTGATCCGGCAGCACTGGTTTCACATTAATTTAGTGGGGGGGAGAGAGAGAGAGTCACGGGAGAGATAAAAAAAAGTCACGGGCCACAGAGAACCGGCAGAGCGCCACAGACTTCACTCCCCATAGTCCTCATTCAGCTTTTCAGTATGTGTGTGTTTTTTGCGTCAGTGCTAATGCTCTGCGGAGGACCGAGCTCGGAGGATGTGTAATTTGCATTTCAGTGAAGCAATCAAGCTTGGCCGTCATTTGCATGAGGCTAATTAGGCACGTGACAAAAGCCCTCTGTTCTCAGGCGATTATCGAAATATCGTGTGGAGGTCTGCCTGGAGCTCTCCACAGGTCTGCTTTTGAGACACCCAGCCTGGTTAAAAAGTCTCATGGGTGTGATTTTTTTTAAGGGGTTTGTTCATCCAAGCAACCAAAACCTGGTATTTATTTACTCACTTTTATGTTATTCTGTATGACTTTAAAGTTTGGTGGTTTCCTCTAGTCATGTTTCATATTTTTATTGTGCTTTGTTTGTCCTTTTAAAGGATAAAAAGCCCAAGTCCTCATTCACTTTTTCATTATATTGAAAAGCGCAGCCAGTATATTCTTAAAAAAACTGCTTTTTGTGAAACCAGCACAGAAGAAAGCATGACATGAGGTTGAGTCTGAGGTAAATTGTCACTGCAACATTGAATACTATTTTACTCTGTCAGCCTGCAGTAACATGCATTTAGCATGATATTACTGACTTGTTAACTTGCTTTGGTTGATGTGTTACACTTTTTTGACAAGGTTTATGTTCTAGGTATAGCATGTTACTAAATACTCAGAGAATCCCAGTTCGTGTGGCAAATTAACAGCAGAGTTCTATTGCCCTTTTGCAGTGTAGTAATGTTTTATTACCCCACAAAGAGCTGTGGAACAAATACTGCTTTTGTTTCATAGTGGATGTGAAAAAAAGAGAGAAAAAGAGGAGAGAATCAGTTGTTTATAGTCCATATGCTATCAAATTGTAGCCACGTAACTGGATTTTTTGCAGCCATAATGCTAGAGTGTTCTGAGTTCAGGGACGTGGTGTATGTTTGCTAAGGTGTTCATGGTTATAGCATGCTGCTAGGGTTTTATGTGGTTTCTAGGCTGGTACTCTGTGGTTTCTAGAGTGTTCTGGGTGATCACCTCATTTAGGGTTACAGCAAAAACTATATTTAGAGTAAATACTAATACTAAATTTTGTATAATACATGTAAATGTAAAAAAAAAACACATCACTTTCAAATCAAGCAGCTTGGTGTTGTGGTCAACTTGGCAAATTTGAGCAATCAACTTGCTAAATCTGCGTGGGGAAATTTTCACCCTCACACAGAATACATGATCGCGTGGTTAGCTACCTATTGAAATGACTGGATTTTGTTCACAGAAATCACCTTTATTGTAGTTTTATTTTTTAATTATTTTCAATGGATGTTTTCAGTTTAACTTAGTTTGTGTTATTTTTTTACTCTAAAATTGTTGGTTTTACTGTAATTTTTTTTTAATGTTTTGATTAGTTGTACACAACACAAAGTAATTAACAGAACACAATGAAAACAAGCCGCAGCACAACGAAATTAGCAGAACACAACGGAAACAAGCCGCAACACAACAAAATTCGCACAACACAAGGGAAACAAGTTTCAACTCAGCAAAATTAGAACAACACAATGGAAACAAGCTACAAAACAATGGAAACAAGCCGCAACACAACGAAATTAGCAGAACACAATGGAAACAGGCCACGGCACAATGAATGCAAGCTGCAACAACGAAATTAGCATAACACAACGGAAACAAGCCATAGCACAATGGAAACAAGCCGCAATACAATGGAAACAAGCTGCAACACAACAAAATTAACAGAACACAACGGAAACAACACAACAGAAATAAGCTGCAACACAATGAAATTAGCAAAACACAGTGAAATTTCCTATGCGTTGTGTTGTGGTGATTTCGTTGTGTTGTGGAGATTTCATTGTGTTGTGCATTACTGAGCCATCATAGATATCTAGTTTCAGTTTATTTTGTTTCATAATTGTAAGTATTTTAGGGCTGTGAAAATGTATGTACTTAATGTAACTTTTCTAAAACATTTTTGGCCATTTTCATTCCATTTTAGTCCAGTTGGAGTCATAAAAATGTATTTTAGTTTCTGTTTTTCCCATTTATGTTCCAAGATGTAAATAATTGCAAGATGAGTTGCTTGCAGGTTTACTTCTTTGGGTTACAAGTTCAAAAAAACTAATTATGTAAAGAAAGCTCTCAAAAAACCTGCCTAAGAGGCACAAAACGTGGAAGAGAGATGCTTCCAAGGCTGCGAAGAGAAGCCGTGTCAATTTGCAGTGACACTGTGAAAGATGGCATGAAAATACTTGTGACGCTCTTGTAGAATTCTTGTTTATGGGGAGGTTGGGGGATGAGGTTGTCCGAGGGGTGGGTAGATCAAGCAGTCCTGCATGCTCAGCTGTAGTTATCACATACACACACACACGAGAGGGTTGCCTCTGCTGACTGTGTCTATGACTGGATGAGCTTTTTTTGAACCACTGCATCTGTCAAACCTTGACATGTGCCTGACCTCTTGCTAGCGATTGCGAATCCTCGACTGGACCGAGTGGCAGAGAGCGGCTCATCTTTGTGTGTTTCTAAAAAGATCACAGGCGATTTGTCTTTGCCAGGAAGTTCTCCTACGCTTTCTCCATCGACTGTATTTACTGACAGGCGACGTGTTGAGTCTGCGCTCATATGTGTTGATTGCTGAAGTTGGTGTTTGTTTTGAGAGACTAGTAGCGCTGAGGCAGATAATTGCTCCTTGTTTGTTCTTTAGCACTTGAGTGAGTCATAATGTGTGTCTCCAGGTGAAGATTATTCAACATAATAATCTTCTCGACATAAAGGTCAGACCTAGATACTCAGAAGTGACAGTTCTCAGGTTTGTTTATTAGCTGGACAGTACGGCAAAGAGTAGCTCATCGTTGTGTGTTTTATATTCTGGGAATTAATAGAGGGCAAATATGACCTTTTATGCCCTTAGACGTGGAAATGGAGCCTTTCATTGAGCCTTGGCGGTCTCCACGTAATGAAGTGAATTATAGTAATAGTAGTTGTGCTGATTAGATTACGTTCTCCCTTTTGAATTCAGCTCACTCAGTGACTCTTGTAACACTTCTTATGCATTTTTTCAATGTCTTCATTCATTACCGCTTAATGCCCACAACATCACACCCTGATCTTTGTTGTGAAGCCTCACAAACCTGTTCTGCCAAGTGTTTGGCTGTCTATCGAAAGCAAAATGCAATTCCACTTTTTTTCTTTGCAGGTATACTGTAACAGTTCATGACAATTCATGTTAAATTTTTTAACAAACAATGCATTTGGCAGTATTATTTATAATATTATTTATTATTATTTATTTGTTATTATTTAAATAACAAAATTAATTTAAAGATTTTGTTATCAAGGATAACTATTTAATTTAATTTAATTTTTTCATATATATTTATGAATGTGTTATAATGTGTGTAATGAAGTCTATTCTTCACAGATGAATATGAAATATGAAGATATATATGTTTATATTTGTTTATAAGTAAATAATATTATAAATGATACTGTTAAATAATAATGCCAAAAATGTAGTTTGTTATCAATTTGAAGTAACTAAACTGTCACTTTTTTTTTTTTAAATGGTTATAAAAAAAAGAATCATAAAATTATTCTTGATATAAGTAATTATATGTTTAAAGTAATTTTTATAATAAATATAATATTAAATGTTTATAGAAAAACTATTTATTGAAATATTTAACGTAATATAGTCTTATTTAACTAAATAGTTATTTTATTTAAATATATATCTATATATATATATATATATATATATATATATATATATATATAGATATAGATATAGATATAGATATATATATATATATATAGATATATATAGTATATATATATATATATATATATATATAAACGTATTATATATATATATATATATATAAACTTGTTTATAATTCTATCCAAAAAAGAAAAAGATACACGATTTACTAAAATTGATCTTCACAGTGCAATTTGAGACAGAAAATGTCAACAAGCTTCATGGTACACTGTAAACTAACAAGTTTAACAATGCAAACGATACCTTTTTATTGTTTTCAAAAACAGCTGTTTTGCTGGTAGCTCCACAAAGCTGTAACTAAAGTTGGAAAATTGTTAAAAAAAAAAAAAAATTGGGGGTCAAAATAAAATTTATGGTCTACTATCACATTTTACATCTGTAAAATCAGTGATTTAAAAAATATAATAGTGTGCGAATAATACTGTTGACTTCATGCTTCAGTTTAGGAGTGACACTTTAGACAAATACTAGTCCTCTTAACGTTCACCCTCTCCACTTCCCCGTGACCTCGCTCTCTACTGGCTCTGTTTTTAGATGAGTGATAATACTGCACATCATTTGGAGCACTGCTGTATGTGTGAACTCCCTGCTGTTATTTTTGGCATGCTTGTTTCCCTTGACATAACACTTACCTCAGTTATGTGGTGACGGAGTTGATGCAGAGTGACCTCCATAAGATCATCGTGTCTCCACAGCCCCTGAGCTCTGACCACGTCAAAGTCTTTCTCTACCAGATCCTCCGAGGTGAGATACACACACACACACACACACACACACACACACACACTAAGCCCTTCATTTCAAAATTTTATTTCAAAAGCTTCACCCTCAGAGTTCAGTCACACATTCTCCATGCTGAGTCTTTCTTCACCAAATCTAATGGGTAGAGAAACACACAGACAATCACACACACACACCTCTACTTGTTGTTCCTTACTATCATATTCTCACCAAAGAAAATGAGAAGGAAGAGACGGACCACTCATAGTGTAAGAATACAAATGGAAGAGCAAGAAACAGTCACCTCTTTGAAATTGTGTTTACTGCAGGACAACTGATAGGTCTTAAAGAGACCAGTTAACCTAATTCCTAATGAATCACATGAAACACATTAAAATTCAGTGTTTTAAAGTGAAACAAAGCTTTATTACATCTTAGAGTAAAAATGGCACCATAGCGCAAAAGTCTGACCAAACCAAACCAGAAACCTGTACAGTGTAACAGCGCAGTCTGCTTATTTTTAATGCTTTGTGTCAGTATGATTTATTTAATTGCTGTTTTTTTTGTTAAAATGTCTTTAATGACTGATGTACATGTTGTGTGCATTGTGCTGAGGTACATTAAACCCGGTAACCTGTTGGTCAACAGCAATTGTGTGCTTAAGGTAAGTGAAATATTAGTCAAACTATTAATTTGTTGACAATTTTTCCTATGTCGAAATTTTGTATTTTCTGGTAATTTTGCTTCAGTGGTTGTATGTAATTTATCATTTCAGAATTTGACCTTGTGGTTGAACTCTTAAGACAGTTGTTTACATGATATCAATTTTTTTAAGTAGTTTAAAATCTAGCAAACTTCTTATTCAACTATTTTTCTGTTTATATGGTTTTCACAAAGCATTATAATTCAGCTTTGCCATTACAGAAATAATTTATATTTTAAATTGTATGTTAACATATAAACCGGTTTAAATTGTTTTAAAACTGTTTTATAATTTGTTTTTGTTTTTTTAGCATTAAGGTCTTTGCACACTGAGTCTGAAATTCTGGTCTGAAATATTTGCACGTTAAAATATAAATACAACCTTATGTTGTCAATCATGTTTACACACTGCTTCCAAAACTTTCGTCCGTCATAAAAAAAATTAGGACCAGGTTCGATTTTCTGTGTTTTTGCATTCATATGCAACCATTTTGATAGGAAAGGATGACAAATACGAAAACCGTAAAGGCCGTAGTTCACTGACAAGCTATGCAATATCACGTTCATAATCGCACGAGATACATCGCCGATAATGAACGCAATATTGCGTAGCTTGTCAGTGAACTACGGCTCTGTGTAGTAAATGCTGCTCCATCTGAAAGCACGTGATGGAGATTTACTACTAATCACAGAACTGCCTTTACTGACGAGATGCGCATAATAATCGTATTCGATTATTTGCACAGCCCTACTAAACAGTCATGTGACTGAAAAATTAGGCCAGTTAATTGGCTACCAAAAGTAAAAAAAAAAAAAATTGTCTCAAACACAGTTATTTTATTATTATATCATTTTAAAATTTTAAATTTGGTTGTAACAGCTAATGATTAGTATAAGAAATGTAGATTTGTTTTCGTGGTTCATATTGAAATGTAATACTTATGGTTATCTATCTATCCATATATATAATATATATATATATATATATATATATATATATATATATATATATAATATATATACATATATATATATATATATAATTGTACGTATATGTGAAATTTTTCCTGTTTAAGCTCTACTGGCTTCTTTTGTATCTGTGCTCTCCTGCTATTTTAGCATTATATACTCTAGCCTATGGGCCTTGAATTCTGTCTTTATAAGTCCTTTTTTTCCGAAGAGCAAGGACGCTTCATATCTGTCTGGCCAGGCCAGGTCTACAGCACCAGCGTACACACACTAACACTCAATCTCTGGCTCCAGGGGGTCAGGGCCCCTTTGCGATTGATTCATCTGCTCAGTTCCTGACATAAATCTTAATTTTGGATCCCATAGAGAGAGTCCAGCTGCAAAAGATAAGGCAAGGTTGATATGGGAGATATAGAGAGAGAGAGATAAAGAAAAAGAGAAATTCTCTGTGTATGTGCGCGCTGACTTCACCCAGCAGCATGAGAAATGTGCTTGAGGGGAGAGCGGGAATAGATTGTGCTTTTGGACCACAGAGAGGGAATCATTTAGCATGCGCTGCTTCATTTAGTCCTTAATCCCCATTTCCGAAAAAGAAGAATGTTTCCCTCATTTAGCTATTACGTTCCAGACCTTATTTTATGGCCATGTCCTGCAATCAAACATGCTTGAGTTTGATCTAGGTTTGAATTTGATTTATTTTATATCCATAATATGTTTTCTATTGTTGTTGTGGGCTCTATGAGACTCATGAATAAGTATTACATTTCAATATGTACCACAACTTATCATTAGCAGTTATATCCAAATTACAAATTGTGAAATTATATAATAATAAATATCTGTTTGAGAGATCAAAATTGTCATTTTTGGGTGCCAGTTATCTGAGCAAATTAATCTGTCACGTGTCTTTTTAGTAATGCTTTTAATCTAATGCTATTAAAAATAATTTTTGTTAATTGAAATAACAAAAATCAATATTAGATTTTAATATAAAATAAAATGAAAAACAACTAACTGTAATAAAATGTTGAAGTACTACAATTGCTAACACTACAACTGAAATTCATAAAACTTAAACCAAAAGTAAAATGAAAACTTGAAAATATAAAAATAAAAGTAGATTCAAATTATTAATAAATACAAAATATTGTATAAATTATAGTAAAATAATACTGGTCTTTTTTGATAAATGTGTTTCCATTAAGTGCATATTTTAAGAATAAAGATTAAGATTTCTCTGAAAGCTTCTCTGGTGTTTTTACTTGAATGGAACAAGAAGACACAAAAAATCGTTTCAATAAATTGCATATTTAAGCGTTGCTTGCAGGATTTGAATTTGTCTTGTGGGAATGCATAAAAATATTCCTCTGGGAAAAACTGGGTGGAGCTGCTTAGGTAGATTGTTAGTTATGCATGATAGGCCCTTTTGTGCCTTCTTTCTGAGAGTGGGTGGAGAGAAGAGGCAGAGATATTTTTCTCATTTATTTATTTCCCAGGAGCACTCAAGCAGCTCAAGATGATTGGAAATTGGGACTTGTGTTTATAGCACTTTTATTGTTTATCTGTTTGGTTCAAATATGAATGAGCCTCTCCGTCTAATTTTGGTTTTATTGCTTGATTTATTGGAAAAAAACATCTTCTCCATACATCAAGAAATGCAAACCTCAGACTTCACTCGTCAGCCTATTAAGTGTGTAAATATTAATCCTAAATTCTGCACAGATTTGTGACTTTGGCCTGGCAAGAGTGGAGGAGCTGGACGAGTCGCGTCACATGACCCAGGAGGTGGTGACGCAGTATTACAGAGCGCCAGAGATCCTGATGGGGAGCAGGCACTATTCCAATGCCATCGACATCTGGTCTGTGGGCTGCATCTTTGCCGAGCTGCTTGGCCGACGCATCCTCTTCCAGGCCCAGAGTCCCATCCAACAGGTATTCACCTACGCTCATGATCAGCGCTCGATCTGTAGGCAGAATCTGGCTTATTCACACAATTCATTGTAATTTATACAAGTAGAACATGTTCCTGTGTCAACATTCTTATCAGCCAATCAGAACCTTCTGATTTTTGGTGTAGCTGTAGAACAGCTAATGAGTATCTGCTCCCTTTGCGGTATTTGAGGATCATTGTAGATTTTGGATCATTTGGCCTCTCAGATGTGTTAAGTAGTTTAGCTGCTTTATCAGGGTCCACAATTAACACTTGCCAAGTGCCAAATGTGAGTCAAAATTGGCTTTGGCAAGTAAACAAAAAGCTTTCTAACCATTTGGCTTTAGGAACTTCCTTAGGAACTGCAACATATTTCATGGATAAAACTGCAAGAACTGAAGCCTGACCTTTTTTATCTGACAGATTATGTGATTCAAGCAAATGCATAAGCTGTTAAAGTCACTAATCTTTTCAGATCATTTTTTTCTTTACATTCTGACAGCTTTTACCTCAAAGTACATGGTATGGTAGATATTTAATAATTTAATAAACGAGAAAAGTTACATTAGTAGTGCTTTTGTAGATACCAAGCTTTGTTACATTCTTAGTCAAAACAGAAAATCTTGGATGCTGATGCTAAACATGTGACCTTGATGTACAGTATTTTTGGCAAATGTTGTACAGCCATGCTAATGAGTGAGCGGGGGCAGCTCAAGGCTCTGTTGTACTGAAGTCCCAGTGTGGCCTTGACCCAGAAGCCCTCTGTCCTCCATAGCTGTGTGTTTGCCATGAGCAGAACCTTTCTCTAGCTTTCACATATGCACAGAAGCCTCTTTTCTTATTTTGTTGAGAGTCTCATAAACATTAAGTATGATGCAGTAACATAAGTAAGAAACTGTTTGAGAAATACAACTACAGATACACTTTTTAGTTTTATGTAGTTCACAGTGTGTGTGTGTGTGTGTGTGTGTGTGTATGTGTGTCCACACAGCCCTGAATGTGCACCTACAGCACATAGACATCCCGTTAAAGGCTCATTAAATTCTCTCCAGTAAAGAATTTGATTTAAAGGACAATTTCCCATTGTCCTTCACCTGCTCTTTTGTTACAATCGGTCATTTTGTGTTTTTTATTTTTTTTTTATAAAAAAAAAAAAAAAAAAATACAATTAACTTTTTATATTATATTACTGTATCAAATGTATTATTAAAATAGTTATGCAATACAGTTTATTATTATTATTTTTATTGTTGTTGGTGTTGTTGTTGTTGTTGTAGTTAGTTTACATTTCTAACAATTTAGTAACACTTTACTTAAGGTCTTTATATATAATGCATTATAAAGACTTAAGCCTTAGTATGAGCCATATAATTAATTGTATGATCTCATAAAAAAACAACTATAACAGTTGTTATAATTTTTTATTATTATTTATTTATTTGTTGTTACTTTTTTATGTATTATGATTTATTAAAAAATGTGAAACAAACTTTCAAAAATTATAATTCATTTGGATGTTGTTTTGTTAATATAAAAAATAAAAAGTTGATCACAAAAAAAAATATTATAATTCATTTTAACTTTGGTTATAATTTTTTATGAAAAGATATAATGCATTACAACGTACATCATGAATACCTTTGTAATGCATTATACATAGAGGCTTTAAGCAAAGTGTTACCAATAGTTGTTATTACATTTCTTAGTAATTGTAATTGTTATATTAGCCGATTTATATTAAGTGTTTAATTTATTGTTTTGATTGTAAATAATCACACTCCTGAATATGTGGTATCCCTGAAAATCCCTGGATATCTTCTAAATGAGGAAACCAGTGAGCTAGATACAGTAACAAATAAATTCATATGTTAAAAAAATAAATAAATCAGAACTCTTCAGTGGCAAAAATGTACTCCTGGATTTCATGGGGGATATATGTACAAAGAGCTTGTTTTATGCTTCTTTTACAAATGCTCTTCTTTATTCATTCTGAACACAAAACTCATCTGCTCTTCCCTTTTTTTTTTGTTATGTACTAGCTGGACTTGATCACAGATCTGCTTGGGACTCCGTCTCTGGAGGCCATGAGGACAGCGTGTGAGGGGGCCAGAGCTCACATCCTGAGAGGACCACATAAACAGGTGAGTCTGAAATCAAACCATGTCCCACAATCTAGGCACATGCTGTTTGAAGCAGTTTCATGAAAGACAATGACTCATTAGTGGCTTGTATGCTGTTCAAACGCTCCCTTGCACTGATATTTTCGGTCCCAGGAAGCCTGATTATAAACAGGCCCTGTGGCGCTGCCATGGCGACTCGCTGTTCCCGCTGAGTGACGGCACCTATTGACCGATCGTGCACCTTGTTTATGGAATTGACTCGCTTCTACTGCCCCCGGAGCGCAGAAATCTCCCATCAGCCTTTGCTGCAGGATTCCCGGCGCTCCGCTCGCTCTGGGCCCCTCTCCCTCCTGCAGTCTCTCCATTTCCTGCCCTGCATCATATCCACTGACAGACTGATTGATCAGTTGATGAGAGCAGAGAGAGAGAGAGACGTGATGGCTGTTATCGACATATTTGCGTGCAGCAATTCAGTGTGTAGACTAAATATTAAAACAGAAATACTAGTGATGAATGATATCGAGTCATGAGATTTATTTTTTTCCCAAATTGGTATCAGTCAATATTGTTTATTTCATTGTGCATGCTAGTATCTATCCATTTATTTAACGTTCACTTGAAGTTCATTTGTAAAAACACTAATGCTTTAACACTGCTAAATGTAATCTTTAGCAAACCTCAAAATGAATATCCATTATAATGTTATGATTCCTAGATTCACATCTAGCATTAATATGATTGATTTAATGTACTGTTTTGAATTAATTCACTTATTCAAATCAAACATAATTTTAATATCCGCCATTTAGCAGTTATCAGCCATAACAAATAAATGGCTGATCTTAAACTACTAATCAGCACATGTAGCATTTAAAACAATTGATTTTATCTTTTTATTTATAATGAATTAATATATATATATATATATATATATATATATATATATATATATATATATATATATATATATATATATATTATTATTATTATTATATGTCATTTATTGGTTATTTGCCATAACATAATTATGAAAACAAATAAATAAATTGGCAAAGGATTGACAAATACTAAAGTGCTATAATACTATACAAATAATAGGGCGGGGCTATCTCTTTGTCCAGCCAATGGCAGATGTGGGGCATGTTTAGCAAAAAAATGATTTAAAAAAGTCATTCATTTTGCAGTTACTCATGGCTCAGAAGTCGAGCACTTCAGGTTTTATCTTCTGTCGTGTTCCATTAATATGCATTTCTGAAAGTCTAGAAATAGTTTTCATCTCCAAGTGCCTTTTGTTTCCTTGTTTGCTAAAGTGAAAAGCTCATGGTATTGAGTATATAGAAAGTTATCAGTGTGTGAGTGTGAATATGTGTGTGTTTGTGAGTGTGTATGTGTGATTTGGTGCTGGGTGTTGGCTCTGTGGCTCTAGACAGCTACGCTGAAAAGGCGATACCCTGCAGAGAACAGGAACTGCAGCACAAGGGCTGTGGACCTTTGCTTCCTGCTTTGCATCAGCCTGATGCCTGGCGACTCACCAAGAAGCCCGCCTCTTTGCACACGTGCATACAGACACGCACCTGCTAGGCTAGAGAAAGTCTTTACCATTTAGGCCTATATGTGAAGAGGCACTTGTTTCTTCGTTCGGCATTCACCAGCCTTAATCTCAGCCAACCACACACACACACACACACACACACTCTCACACTGACATTTGGCTGACCTTGTCACTCGATGCTGCCTCCTGTGTGTGGTCGACCGGCCCTAGAGCAGGATGTTTAATCATGTAGATCAGCTGAGCTTCCCGTTACGTGTAGCAGGTTTTGGAGACTGAAAGAACTGGGGTCTCTGATGGGTCTGAGGGGTATTGTGATGACACCATTCTTCACGGGTCTGATCATGTGTCTGGGTCAGTGTTTTCTTGAATAACTTTTGTTCTCTTTATAGTTGGCTATGCTTTTAGTCACCGTTTGATGGGGGAAGGTTGCAGAAGTCAAGGCAATGAAGAGCGTTTAGATGGCTGAGGTGGCTTTACAATCAGACTTCACATTGCTGGAGTCTTAATGACTGGTGAATATGGCACACCAGACCTCCACCTCCACTTTTGTGAAGGTGAAGAGCTTATCAAGAAGGCTTTTGAGTGAAAAAGATGGCAGAGAGAGGAGAGTCTCCAGAGAGTCTGGCAGAGCGATTTCAAGAGGCATTTCAGCGTAGTTCTCAACAACAGTGTTGGGAGATGTGGTATGCTTTAATGCCCATGCTCAAGATAGAGACAGTCGCTCAGGATTTGGCTGAGTGGATAGGCGGGAGGAAGAAAGAGACGAGGTCTGTCTGAGAGAGAGCAGGACTTGAGAGATCTAAAAAGTGGTCTGACTCTTAAGATCAACTCGGCTGCCTCCACAGGGGACCTCATTACTTCTATTAATTTTGCAAGGCTCTTACCATTACTAGAAAGAGAGGAAGCTTTTAGCCTCTGCTGGAGTGGGAGGATATAAAGAGACCCTACCTTACCTTAGCTGTCATATAGACTGAGAGGAAAGAAAGTGAGAGGTTGTGGTGTATCTGCTCTATCTGCTCTATAAAACTTCAGCATAGGTTGTGTTTTGGATGCTAGTGTGTTTGTGTCCTTACCAGACTTCTTAACTAGCTTAACCAGCAAGAGCGCATTTGTCAATCAGCTTTAACAGAAAGACCACATGGATTAATCAAGGAACTCTTCCTATAAGAAATACAAATAATAAACAAGATTTTTTTAATATATAATTTGTTCCTCCTTGCCTGAAGTAATTCAGCTGAAGATTAGATGTAGACTTCTGAATAGTCAACATGAAATCACGCCTGACCTGATATAGTACACTCAAAAAATAAATTTTTATTATTGAAAATTATAATTTTAACAATTATTTTTTAATAATATTTAATTATGAATATTGTAATACTACTACTTATAATATAATAATAATAATAATAATAATAATAATAATAATAAATTATTTTTATTAAAATATAATAATACTATTGTGATTTTTTTTTAAATAATTAGTTGTATTATTAATAATATTAGATCGAATTGTTATTCAATTATTAATTATGCAATTATCACCTTTTCCCATTAAAACATTCCTCTTTTTTTGAAGTGACTTATGGTTACTGCAAAATAAAATAATTAAATATTATATTATTATATTATTATTATTAATTATTATTATTATATTATTATTATATTATTATTTTTCTGTATTAATATTATTATATGAATATAAATAAACAACAAATAATTATAATTTATTATTGTAATTTTATATATATATATATATATATATATATATATATATATTATATATAATATATTATTATATATTATTATTATTATTAATTTTTCTTTTTTTTTTTCATTTTTACTATTTATAATATATAAATATCCCATGCTATTTAACATACACATTTTATCAGTTTTTAATGAATGTCTGGCTTAAACTGTTTATTTCCATATAAACATCCTGTCAGCAATGGAGTCAGATGTTAATTTGTTAACTGCTATGACGGATTTATATGTTAGGCTGAACCAAACTGATGACTTATGATTCTTTTTGACTGATTCATTAAAAGAAACTGCTCATTAAAGTTATGTTTATATAAATTGAACTGCACAGGTCATGCTGTATGTTTGTTTTTGTGTGTGATTGGGTGAAGACAACACAATAGAAACACATGTTGACTGCAACCCTGAGTAGGATAAACACCTTGGAAACAACTGATACTTCTAATGGATTATGCTAGTGCTTCCTCTGCCCATTAAAACTTTGCTCTTGTTGGTCGTAGGCAGAGTGAGTGGAGTGGAGCTCTGCTCACATATCCTGGTCGTAAGTCACCTGAATGTGGTTCCACCACCTGTCTGGTGTGTATGTAAAAGCCAGCAGGGAGCTCTTGGAAACAGATGTATGCTTGGGTCCATGCTGATTTTTCCGCTTTAGCAGAGAGGCAACATGATCAGATCAGATTTCCATCTACACGCTCTCCCACAGGACACACACGCACACACACTCAGGTCAGAAAGTGATGACCCCAGTGTTGGGTGGGCTTACATAGGCCCATATGGTTGGGTTTAGATAGGAAGATTGGGGTTAGGTTGTGTGTTTATTGATTTTAGGGGGTCTTGCATGGTGACCGAGTGCAGAGCTGGAGCAGATGTGGCCCATCCCACATCACCATGGGCTGCGTAGCTTGATGTCTGCCCCAAACTGAACTCTGTGGCACCTGCTAACAGATGGTGGATGTTTTATTTTCCCCTCTTGGTGCGACAGCACCACGTAATAACCAGTGTTCGGTTATTGAGGCAGGCACAGATTTTTTTTTTTTTTAGCAAATTCATGCTATTCAGCTCATGAAACATTGAATTTTTTTCTGTTTGATAAATTATTAAATATTTACTTTTGATGTGTAGTTCACTATTTAATGTGTGATTAATAAACATAAGCATGTATTTGTCAATTATTTAACCATAAATAGTCAAATAAAATTATGCTAGTATCATTAGTACAAGATGAGACAAAAGTCTTAATATTGTTTATTAAGAATAAATGAGCCATGTTTATGAATAATCATACAGTACATGTACTTTTCTTCATTGATTTTACTGTTTTTTCTTTAAGTTTTTTTATATAAAATTGGTGATTTGGGAATTTTAAGTAGAGCATTTTATGATTATTAATATCATATTGATATTAATTCTCTTAACATTTTTTATTAACAAATATATAATTTAAATTTATTTTATTTTAGTATCTGAGATGCTATCTTATTTTTCCTTTGTACACACACACATTTTCATATGTAGCACATTTTCAAGATACATTCTTCATGTATTGGCATTGGCAGAATTAGTTTTCTTTGAGGGAAAAAAATAATCTTAAGAATATATATATTCTTCTTTCTAATACCCTTTTCTTTCTAATATTTATAATACATCATTATAAAAAATAATGTCCTCGACATCATCAGAGAGTCAAATATTGTATTTTTTTATTGATTGTGTAGAAGCTTTTTGTGCTTGGCTTTATTGGTGAGATTGTTTTGACAAGGAGGTGATACTTTCACAGCTCCCATTTACATTTTAAAAGACCCATCATTAATGTGTTCATCTTGATGTTCGCATCAATGTGGGAGGCCTCAGACACTTTTTACGCCCTGTCCTGTTTCTTGCTATAAATAGAGAAGATCTGATTTGGGCTGTTTTGAAATGAGATCCTTCGGGGGCTTCAGGGAACTTCATCCTCACCATATCGGCTCTAACACTTAGTCAGATTAGTGTGGGCATCTGAGTCCATCTGAGAGATACGGAGTTCAGCGCGTTCTCCATTCCTGCTCGAAAACCAGCGCTAAGTGCTGCCATTCAAACTGGAACCGGAAACAAATATGCTTTCACACAGCCTGACCGGTGGAGGAGTTACACCCCTGCCCTGGATGAATGATATTCTATCTCAGAGCGCTACTCTTCTTTTTGTTATTGTCTTCTCTTCATTGTTTTCCCTCTTTCTCTTTTTCCTCTGCTTTCCTCACAATGAGTTTCAATCGATAAAATTTTAGCACAAGTGTTTTTACTTTGAGAATAGGTTCTCATGCAAGTGTGTATAGCGTATATTCCCATTATTGTTGATGAATCTGTGTTATTATAAATGAGGGACAGTGTGCCTGCAGTAGTGTTTCGCATATACACCCCTAAGCATCCCCATATAAGGACTTTCTCCAAATTCTTACCATTACAGATGCAGGCATGGAGAGAAAGTCCACAAATGGTTAGATATTGTGCGTTAGCAGAACTGTGCGTTAACATGCAAAAAGAAAGCACTGAATGTGGAAACCAGATGGTGACAGTTGCTGAGGTGATGAACAAAGCACAGACTATATATAGGTAGCATTTACGTAATTACACAATTATGTACTTCCAGGTGAAGTAAGACAAATAGACCAATATTCTTTGTCTTAGTTCTTCTTTGTGTCACTTTCAAAATAAATAATTTTTCAGATTAAATACTTATTGAAATGTAATTTATTTCTGTGATGACAGCTGAATTTTCAGCAGTCATTACTCCAGTCTTCAGTGTCACATGAGCCGAAATCATTCGAATATGCTGGTTTGTTGCTCAGAAAACATTTCTTATTGTCAAATGACATTTCAAAAGAGCGATTTTGATTTGAAATAGAAACCTTTTGTAAAATTATAAACGTCTTTTCTGTCACTGATCAATATTATGTGTCCTCGCTGAAAAACATATAATAGAATTCATTTATTTACAAAAAATAAAAATAAAAAATACTGTCCCCAAACTTAATGATATGCATACACAGAATGTTTGTTACATTATGAATGTGTATGGAAAATTCTTATCATCACATTTTGGACCTGTGTGGCTTAAGGGTTTAGTGTGGTTTACAGTTTCCCGTGTTATGTAAATCAAACCTTTCCTCCATGTAGTCGGTTCACATGTTATCAAGAATAATCCGATCCGTTGCTTTGTGTGAGAATGATGTCTGTGATTAAAGTACAGTATGCAACAAAAACATGATAATGTTAAATGTGCACAGAGCGGCAAGCTTCAGTCCTGTGGTGTGTACTTGGCTTTAGTGAATAAGACCCAATATCTATAACACTTACACACACACACACGCACTGTTCAGATTCTTCTGAGTATACAGAAGGAAGTCTGTTAGCTGTTCTACAGCTCAGCGTTCTCTGGAATCACTGTTGTCTCTGTCAGCATTCGTTCGTTTAATGGCCTGCTCCTATATCAGCGCTCCCTCCCCCTCTTGTGCCCGTAGGAAATGCGCCCTGTTTTTTTTTTTGTTTTTTTTTAGTGTGTTAACTGCAAAAATAAACAAACAGACAAGTCCTATCCACCTGTCTGTCCCCGCTTGGCCCTCTCCCAGGTGCGGTGGGCTGTGCTCTCCCTGCTCTTGTGGGCCTGAAGGGCTTTGTGTTGTTTTGCTGCCAGGATGATCAATGGCTTGTTTGTGATAGTGGGGAGAGATGGCCCGGACCACACAGCCGCAGCGAGCTGAGCCAGTTAGGGAACACTGCAACCTGCACCTGTTGCAGTGTTGCTAGGGTTTTTCAGGGCCAGTGGGGCGGACGGACGTCACGTGGCCTCTGCTTCACAGGAAACCGGGACTTGTTTCTCAACGATCTCGTGACTCCGCAGCTCCTCCTCCTTCTCTTCATAGCTGCAGCCTGGGCTTGTGTCGCCAGTGAGGAAGAGGAAAATCAAAGCTGGTTTTACCTTAAAGTGACACTCTAGTAACTTTGTTCGTTTGGAGGGTAATTGTCATTTTTATTAGAATTTTTGAATATTGTAAAATGTGTTTTAACAAGTACTCTTTTAATAAACTTTTTTTTTTTTTTTTTTTGTTTATTTTTTGTTAATATTAGCTAGTAATGTTTACGCAATATTTTTTTTTTTGTGTGTGTGTGTGGGGGGGGGGTCAGTTACTATTTTGTAAAATAAGCATTTGTTTCTTTTAATAAACTATTAATTTTAGGAATAGAAGGAATAGATAGGGATAGATCTTTACTGTCATTGTTTAAAATTAAACGAAAAACTAGTTAGCACCACACAAGGATTGACAGAATAGAAATAAACTTAAATATACATATAAACAATGAAGAGAGAGGTATTGTTTTCAAAAAAGCAGTGAGGCTTTATGTACACTATTATGTGCAAAATACAATAGCAAATAACAGAATAGTGCTGAATAACATTATATATAATATACTGTAGATATATACTATATAGCATAGAATAACAGTATATTGTGATATATATCTACATAAGAAATATGAATATAACAGACATCAGTAGTCTTTTACACAGTTAAATGAGTGATAAAAGTAAGTCTTTTTTTTTGGTTCTCTAGTAAATTTTGTTCCAACCGCGTCTTGTCTACGTCTCTGATGTAGTGGAGATCGGCCCATCCACAGTGAAATCTCATAGTTCCTGCAGAACATAAAATTAAACATTAGATATTGATTGTGTCTCATTATGTAGCATTTCCACTTTTGGTGTGAACAGGCATATTACTGGTCTCCTGAAACTTAATGTGTAATACCAGGTATAAAACTCAAACGTCAGGTTGTATACAGAGGCTCAATCCACTAATACTGCCTCAAATTCTTGTGACATCCTTGGGTAAGGTTTAACCGTGTGACCAGTCTGAGTCCTGTCCAGGATTTCAAGTAGCAAATTTGCTTAGTCCATTACTCCCCTCTTCCTGCTGTGAGGTGGGATGATTTGATGCCTGGGTTGATTGGCTGATGATGTCATGTGTCAACCCTCCTGACTCATCATTTGTCTAATTGAGCTTTGAATCATGGGACAGGGACAGGCCTGCTCCCTCCCTTAACTATCTGAAGCCACATTCCCCTCTAATCCATAACTAATACTGGCTAATACTACAGCTCACGATCACACCACCCCAGAGGGCGTGATCGTCCACACACTGGACACTACTGCCAACTACTCGCCAACAACTTGCCCACTATGGTTCCTTAATCAAATACGCTCACGCAAGCCTCACCACGTTGGTGCATAGCTGCACCCTGCACGCTTCTTGACTCATAATCGCACAGGGATAGTTTTGTCTCGGCCCACACAGAATCTGACCCTCTGGATTCAAACGCCCATCATTTGATAATCTTTCAGATTTGTCAGAGGAGCATAGCAGTTGGCACACATACTCCAACACAAATAGGGAGCAAGTTGTTTTTAGTATGTTAGAATCATACGGCACAATCTAGTCCAATTCCTGTATGTATAGCTCTTATAAGCATTTTTTTAGTAGATTATAACTGTACAGTACAGAAAATGTGCACTAATTTCTGAATAAATTACTCTATGAGATGGATCTTTTTAGTGAGTCAAACACAAACACTAGAGTTCAAAAATTGGGATCAGTAAGTTTTTATTTTTATTTTTTATACTAATACTGCAATTAATACTGCATCAACAATGCTTTAATTTATTTAAAAATGACTGAATACTTTTAAATTAAAATATTAAGCAGATGACTCAATATGTTTCTCAATTTACTTCGTCTGTAATTCCTCTATATCCTATATTCAATGTTTTTGTATTGTGTATTTAGTCTGAATACTGATATTTGTTTTTTGAAGAAAGAAGCTTTAAATGTGTGAATTTATGGAATGTAAGAATGATATAAATCAATACATGCTTAACAGTGTGTTTTTGTTTTTGTTTTTTTAAGTCCTGCCTGGGGTACGTTCTGATGAGTTGTGTTGTGTTTTTGTAAAATTCTTGTAAAAACGCAAAGATATGTTATACAAAATATTAAGCAGTGCAACAGTTTTCAACATAGATAATAAGAAGAAATGTTTATTGAGCAAGTCAGCATATTAGAATGATTTCTTAAGGCAGAAACCTGCATGTCTCTTAAAAAAACGTAGCTTTGCCATCACAGGAAAAAATGTAATTTTAAACAGATAGCATTTATAAGCTAAATATGTGTTATTTAAATGTAATTAATTATTATTCAATTATTTAATTTTTAATTTCATATATTTTTATTATAATTCACAATATTATAATATTTTGAGCATAAGAGACATCTAAAAAAAAAAAAAACATTCAGAAAACTTACTGACTCCAAAGTTTTGAACGGTAGTGTAAAATTAAGTGTGAAACTTTTTTTATATAATGTTTTTAATTATTCATATTTATTTTTATTATGTTTTGTTAGGTTTTGTGTTTTTAAGTGTGTTTTATTTTTATTAAATGTATTATGTTTAAACTGTATTATTTAATACATTTAATTTGAATATTTTATTTTAATAAATTGATCTTTGGGAGCTATGTACGCGCTTAGGTGTTCAGAGTGATTTTTAGCATGTTGCTATGCAATTTATGGGATGTTGCCCACTTTTGAGTCTGTATGATATTTTGGTCTCTAGATATGACTCAGATTCTTCCTTCAATGAAGGTCTGATCACTTAAAGTAATAGCACACCTCGTTTCCGTTTGGCTCCAGTTATGGCTTAGAGCTTTCAATCCTTGCCCATCGTCTTCCTCCATCTCTCGCCCGACACCTTCACCTCCATCAGCTATACAGTCAGACCTGACAATACGTCATCCCTTTTTAAATGGTGAATCACCAGCCATAGTTCACATCTGTTCTCAGCTCAAAGAACCTAACCAGGGAAAGCAAGCAATTACCGGTGGGCTTTTTCAATCAACTCTTTGGCGAGTCGGCTGGGGGGGCTTAGAATGGGGGGGAAGGTGGGTAGAGGAGATAATTAGACATGGTTAAAAATATCCCCGCACATTGTCTCCGCTGTCCCACATCCTCAGATAAGTGTGCAGCTACTGGTGCAAGGATCATGTGCTACTGGGAGGAAAGTTTTGCATGTTTGCGACATGCAGCTGAGCGGCAGCTGAGGATCATGTGCCGTGCTTTTAGGAAGCTGTTTGTATGTTTTAACTGCTTCTCAAAACAGGATGGAAGTTTTTTTTATTTTTTTTCTTTTTCTCTTTATAGGGTGATTTTATTATTTGTTTTTGTTGTTTTTACAATACCAATAGAAACAAAATACAATATGATATTGTATTTCTGTTACGACCGCTAGGGGTCAGCTGTAACAGGAAAAGGAAGAGACTCTCTGACTCCTTAAACCAAAAACAATGTGAAAAGTGGTTTCAAAATAATATGGCATCTATTCCCCTACATCCCTCAACTTAACAAAAATGATTTACAAAATATTTACAAAAGATATATACAAGTTAACAGCCAACAATTTACAATCAGAATCCAAAATCAGAGTCAATCAGGCTTGGGTCAAGTTAACAAGGAGTATCACAGAATGGAGACAAAAAAACTATCACAGAACTATCATAGAATACAATCACACTCACAATCTTAAGCACCAACACACTATCTCTCCAGTAAGACTCTCAAAGACTTAAACAAACAATGACAGCAAGGCACAAAGGCAAACTACAGAGTCACACGCGATGGCACAATCATGGCCCCGTTTGAGTGTTTGGGGCAGTCCTTATATCTAGGCCAGGTGAAGAGGAGACCCAATAGCAGCCTCCAGCAAATTATCTCAAGGAACCGCCCACCTGAAACACAAACATACACAGAGAGAACACAAGAGGGAAGAATGGAAACAACGAACAAATGACTTGGGCTCATAAAAATTGTATTGTATTATTGGTAGTGGTTGATCAATATGGTTTTTTGTGTTTGTTTTTTTTACTTGTGGTCTTTCCAATAATTGAAACACTGATTACATACTAGTTTGTTTCTGCCGATCTCTGAATATGTATGTATATGGTTGGTAAAATAGATTAGACATTCAGACTATACTGATCATGCCATTTCCTGTTTCTGCAGCCCTCACTTCCTGTCCTGTACACCCTGTCCAGTCAAGCAACCCATGAGGCTGTTCACCTCCTCTGCAGGATGCTGGTCTTTGACCCAGTAAGTGTTCTTGATACTTTATTCTCATAAACTGTAACATTACAATCTAAAGTAGTGGAATATTACAAATTAAACTACATGCTTAAATACATTGAATATAAATCATCAATTCAGGCCATATAAAATTAATATTTTAAAACAAACTTTTGTTTACTTGCCAAGGTTGTAATGAAACATATATATATATGTACACACACTCACTGGCCACTTTATTAGGTACACCTTGCTAGTACCGGGATGGACCCCCTTTTGCCTTCAGAACTGCCTTAATTCTTCGTGGCATAGATTCAACAAGGTGTTGGAAACATTCCTCAGAGATTTTGGTCCATATTGATAGGATAGCATCACGCAGCTGCTGCAGATTTGTCGGCTGCACATCCATGATGCGAATCTCATAAAGGGATGGACATGGTCAGCAACAGTACTCAGGTAGACTGTGGCGTTTAAACGATGCTCAGTTGGTACTAAGGGGCCCAGAGTGTGCCAAGAAAATATCCCCCACACCATTACACCATCACCAGCCTGAACCGTTCAGACAAGGCCGGATGGATCCATGCTTTCATGTTCTTTACGCCAAATTCTGACCCTACCATCTAACCATTATTAACGCGTTAATTTTGACAATCCTTATATATATATATATATATATATATGTGTGTGTTTTTTTATTTATTTAAAAATAAATTTAAATATATGAAACTGTAACACAGATCATTTTATTGCATTTTTAAAAGGAACATTCAGTCAGAACAAATCTGTTTTCCAATACAGTCAAAGCGGATCTCTGCAAAGGACGCCCTGGCGCACCCGTATCTGGACGAGGGGCGTCTGCGGTACCACACCTGCATGTGTAAATGCTGCTACACCACTTCCTCTGGCCGCGTCTACACCAGTGACTTTGAGCCTGTCACTAATCCCAAGTTTGATGATGGCTTTGAAAAAAACCTGACGTCAGTTCGGCAGGTCAAAGGTGATTGTGCTTATAATCAGTTCATATATACTACACCTTGTGCTGATCGCAGCACACATTACACATGAGACAAACATCGGTGGGCTTTTCATTTAACCTTTTGTCCTGATCCACCCCCGGTTTGTAGACAGCGTGTTTAGGAGCTAAAGGTCTTAATTAAATTGAATCTATTTGAGAGCATGCACCCGTCATGTCAGCGTGTGTTAATCAGAAGTCTTGCTGGGTGTCTCCTGCTCCAGATCCCCCGCTGCTCCTGTTGTTTTTGCCGCTTGTTTTCACCCTTCATTCGGGGCCCCTGGATCTGTGCTTGCCTTCTACTGTCAGCGGGTATTAGTGAGAGTCTGTCGCTAAAAGCAGGCTTACTGTGCTGTCGGCTCAAAATAACTCTGCCCTTCACCCTCCCTCCTCTTCCTCCATCCTGTGTGCAACGTGTTTCCACTGGAGGATTAGTCAGTGCGGATGGAGCCGACCGCCTGGAGACTTAAAGCGATTTAGGGAGCCAGCCGCATTTGAAACATGAGGGGAACCCCTTTTGGATCGGCACATGAGGAGTTTCCACGTTGGCCGAGCTAGTTTTAAGCTTAATCGCTTGTATGTGAAAATAAAGAGTTCAGAGATATTACAGATAGTACAGTCTGCCTGTAGAATCCTCCTTTAAAATCAACTCTTTGACCTGTAAGGTTGCTGCTAGAATAAATCTTGAGTGATTCATTCATAATTTACATTTGTCCTGAAAATACAAAATTCTAGTTCTAGATGAAAATCTGAGTCACATCACTTCATCTTTTGAATGATGACAAAATAGTGTGAACTACCGAATGCCTTTAACTAGTTAACAGGTTTGACTTGCTGTCTACCTGTTAATTAGATTGACCTAAAAATAAAAATGTTGTCATCATTTACTCACCATCTTGTCATTTGAAACCTGTATTTTATGTAACATGAACACAGGAGAAATGTTTTAATTGTTATGCGAACTGTTCTTTTAACCATGATAGCACATAACTTGTATACCGTTAATCATAACTGTATGTAATTTATTCCTTGTTCTCATCATCTCTCATTTTTTCTTTCCAACACAGAGATCATTCATCAGTTCATCCTGGAGCAGCAGAAGGGGAATCGGGTACCACTCTGTATCAACCCCCAATCAGCTGCCTTCAAAAGCTTTATCAGGTGAGGCAAAAACATTACAAAAGCTACTGACAATTGTGGCAGGGGTTTAAATGTTATCAATATTTTATTTTAAATAAAGTTATAATGCAAAAAAAGTATTGGTGTGAACCAGTGAGCATGACTGTTATTTTTTTAAGGGGAGCCATGTTTTGGAAGTGTTTTGGGTTGAAGGCATCATGTCATTGTTTTATATGAAACAGGGTTCAGATGACAAAAAAAAAAAAAAAAAATGTGACAGATTTCACATGTAAATAAGAAATAACATCAATTTGTGCATTTTAATGTGTTTGAAAGATACAAGCCTCCCAATGACATAGTTATACAAGGTTAAATAACCTACTGATATATATTTCAAATAAGAATTGTGTTTATCAAAAGTTGATGCAATATTAAAACACTTCTTAAACCTGTAATGGTTTTTAATCCAGTGGCCAAATGTTGTGTAGCCACCTGACTAATGACTGGTCTTTGTGTGAATGTCTACAAAACTGGAAGACTTTCTGAGTGTGTATACGAGGTAGACTATTTTAAAAAGGAACATTTAAAAGATGCAAAAGAGGAATTAGGGAGAAAAGTGTCCTATTGTATGCATATTAATCTAATTACAAGTACTTAATTTTTGGAATCTGGTTACATAATCCAGTTTACGTGTAATCAGTTACTACCCAGCTCTGCTTAAAACTACTGAAACGTTTGGTGTCCTGACAAATCTGGGACTTTTCAAGCTTATTTTGCAATTTATTTGTCAGTGTCTCAACACTAGATGGAGACATCTCCTTATGCTTGATTTTTTTTTGATTATTTTAACTGTTCTTTCTGTCCACAGCTCAACAGTAGCTCAGCCCTCTGAGATGCCTCCATCTCCTCTGGTTTGGGAGTAGCTGAGGACGGCGGAGAAGATGTCGTTGATAAACAGTGGTGGTGGACGTCCCTCCGGCGGCCCGTCCCGCGTCCACCCCTCGCCCCCCCTGGACTACTGACCCCCAGGCATTCCCAAACCTGCGTAGCATTTCACTGGAGTCTAGGACTAGCCATGTCGCTGATGTGTGTGCTTTGTGTGATTATTGTTATAATTGATTTTTGTAGTTGCTTATAGTGGTGATGAGTGCTTATGGGTTGAAACGGGACGGGGTGGGCATGGTCACGGGGGGTCCGTTCGTACATACCCACTGCTCTGTAGTAGTATACTAAAGGTTCGTGAAGGGTACGAACCTGTACTTTTGGCAGACGGACTCGACCCCTGTGGACTTGAATGTATTTTGAACAACAGGGCGGCAGAGTCTGTGCAGTATATCTGAAGGAAAACTCATCATGACTATGTGTGTGAGTAATCATGCTTTATTTATTCATGGAAACAGGAAGTGCAGTGCTTCATGTAGTATGGAAAGAAGGCAAGTTTTTCCCAAGTCTTTCGCTCATGCTAGAACCAGGGCAAAAAAACTGCTGTCCTCATTAGTAGCCTATTCATTAGGCCACACCCTTGTGAAAGGTGCGGTCACATTAACCGCTGCTCGGAATTTCAATGGGCGAAATCCAATTGTTTCAGGAATCTGCGCGTTTTGAAAAAATTCCTGATGCAGAACTAGTTGGTCATGTAAATTTGTTTGCACCGACCGACAGAAAGCTGCTTCATACAGTACACTTTACGCTATTGGCGACAAAAAAAATTAAAAAATGGGCAGCAAAACTGAAATATCGCTAGTGTGACCACTCGTTTGGCTAGAGTGTGCTGCTCATTGCGTTAATTGCCTTCAACAGCGGTGTGATTTTTACGACTTTTTTATTTTTTTGATGTTTTCTTCAATTTTTGCTTTCTTTTTTTTTCTTTTTTTTTTTTTTATCGAATTAGCTTTGGTTTGATTTTTATGTCTTTTTTCCTGTGTTAATTAGTGATGAGTTTTGCTTAGATAATGATTTGTAGGATTTTCTTATTAATAGTTTTTTTTTATTTGTTGTTTTGGTATTTAGTACTTCGGATTGGTGACTGAACGGCACAATGACTCAAAAGGATCCAAAGCATGCAAGATTGGCCTGAGTGAAAATGCTCATAACGATAGGGTTTATTTGAAGCGAAGGAGACTTTGTGAGCATGTCCAGAAATCTTACAGGTGCTTGTCTCCTACCGAGACTGAAAACCTAAATAGCATGTAGCGAAATGATATGGGGAGGTTTATGTTTTTAGGTTTGTTTTCTTTTGACCTTTGTATCCTTGATGTATTATTTATGGTGTATTTAGAATACAATTAAAGCCTAAAAAATAAATAAAGATAAGCAAATAAATAAATAATAGGTTGAACTGTTGGCCAACCAAACCATTCCATAATTGCAATGGTATATTTCCAAACTTTGTCTAGTGACGAACGCCATTGCGAGTGCATGTATGGACCCCATGCATGCTTCTAACTGACTGTGGCATCACACTAGTGATCCTGTAGATGTCAGTTCAGTGTCGTCTACTTTGACCCCCCTCAAAAGCCCTTATTCTGTTAAAAGACTCATGGAGATGATGGATCTGAAAAGGGTGCCTGGGAAATGGTGTATATTGTGGGCCTGGGAATACATTGGGAGTAGTTTTCACTCACTGTACCATGCTTAAAAGTCCCATTTCTGCACTCTTTCGGACTAAAAGAAAACAAATGGAAAATATTTAATATATTTTTAGAGAATTATTTTTATTTCTTCCTCAATGTGCTATGGCATGCTTTCCCATGATCCACTGAGTAAGGTATGTAAATAAGTGAGTAGCTGGTAGATTTCAATAGAAACGAAAAATCTACAAAAAAAAATTACGTATAAAAAAAAAATCGCCAAACAACAACAAAAAAAAAGTAATACTGCTGTATAGAACTTAAATTAGCCTGCAAATTTTTTAGGGCTGTGAAATTTTATTTTATTTTTGAGACTTGCATATAAATGTACATATTTTTTTTCTCTCTCTCTCTCTCTTTTCTTCTTCTTTTTATTTTCCCCTGCACTAGAAAGTGTAGACAAAGAAATTATCCAAATCAGTATAAAAGTACAAAAACAAACAAAAAACACATAAACAATTATGTTAATTGTGTGTTGTGTGCTGCAGAGCTGTGGATATGAGTATTGAAGTAGAGCCCTTTTTTAATTATTATTATTATTATTATTATTATTAATAATTTCCTTTAAAGAAACACTGAACTGTTTGTGTATATGTATATAATGGATTCACATTGTTGGTCTCTACCTCTCGAGCTCAATGACTTGGTTGTTTACCTCCACGCTTTTATTTTTATGTGGAGATTTAAAACTTGAATGTCCCTTCCGACTTTTATATTCCTATCAAATCCTGTATAAAGAAATCAAAGTCATTAAAAGTTGCGATTGGTTGGAGGTGGTTCCCATCATCATATCCTTGTACAGAGTACCATGTTCTCACCCCAGTGTTCTTTGACTGTTAGATCACACAGCATACCCACAATGATTAACATGGATGGTATCCTTCACCGAGAGCGTCAGATGAGATAAACATACAAAATACGTGGCAATGTTAGGGCATAAGACGCGGATGTACCTAAGAGAACATGCAGATTCAACCAGAGCCTGTGAGAAGAGACTAACACGCAAGCTCGATCGGGCCAAACAGGGAAGGTACTGCACCTGCTGTCAAGTTTTTATAAGGAAGTTTGAAGTTTATACTCAGAGTTAATGGTATTTGAATAAATTTTACGACATATATGACTATAATGTAAAATTCACATTCAATGCCCTGAAAGCAGAGGAGGTGATTCTTAGGGACCGGAAGGACTCTGTGGATGTGTTCTGTGTTTTGAAAAATCACCGGTCTCTTTTCAGAGTGTAGATTTGAAGTACAGTGGTGAAGCTCATTAAATGTTGACATTTAAAAAAGTGTTGCTTCTTTCCTTATTTTACTTGCAATAATTTGAATTTATTATGAATTTATTTGTAATGATGTTTTTAATGCCTTTTCTATAGAAAAACGAAACAAAACTGTTGACCAAGTTAAATTGAGTGCCAAACTGCAAACTTCAAATGCCAGTATGGTAAGAATGATGATAGAAAGTTACACTTAAAGTTCACTATTAATCAGTGAGAGACGGGCTGTTCGCTTAGACGAAGGTGCCAAGTTAAAGTTCATTTTGAGAATAACCATCTCTATACAAATTTTTCAGAGTAAAACAAACCAATTAATCTTGCTTATACTTATGTTTCTGGTGCTGTTATCCTTCAATAAATGATTTCACTTCCTAGAGGATGAAATTGAGAGCACAGGAAAAAATCTACAGTAATTAAAACAGTGGTTCTCAACCAGGCTGCCTCGAGATGATTTAAAATAAGACAGAGAATAAACTTTAAAAAAATTAAGATACTTGTTACTTAAGTTCAACCTCTCAACAATTATTTCTCTTTCAATAACCAGGGTTCCCACTCTTTAGAAAACTTTTTTTTTTTTTTACGTTTTATTATTATTATATTTTTTTTTATATGTGAAGATCTATAATATTTTTTATGAGAATGTGTGTGTAAAAATATTCTTGAAAATCCTAATCCCTAATGAATAAACCATGAAAATTGGAAAATCATGACGATTATTGTAGACAATTGGGGCCTTGGAGTCAAAAATGTTGAGAACCACTGAATTAAAGGTGCAGTGTGTAAATTCTAGCGGCATCTAGTGGTGAGGTTGAGAATTGCAACCAACGGCTCAGTCCCCCGCTCACCCCTCCCTTTAGAGAAGCACAAGTAAAGACAGCAGAGAACAATGAGATTTCTTTACAAAGGTAAATTAAGGAATTCTGTTTACTTTATTATTTAATAAATCGACGTTATTGCAAATGTTAATTTACTTGATATTCATTGTGTCAGTGTTTTATTCGCAAGAACAACAAAGTGACGAAACGCGTTGTGTAGAGCAGTTTGTCCGTTTAGGGCTACTGTAGAAACATGGTGGCGACTTCATGTAAGGGGACCCGCGGTGTATGTACATAAAAATTGCTCAATCTAAGGTAATAAAAACATAACGGTTCATTAACACCTCTGAAAACATAGTTATGTATATTATATTGCATTTCTGTAAACAGATTGTTGTAAATATTACACATTGCACCTTTAAAACATTATTTTGTTCATTTATTTATTTATTTTTTAGATTAGATTAGATTAGATTAGAGGAAAAACTTTAAGGAATTTATGGAACTGTTCTTAAAAAAATCTGGCATGTTCTCAAACCAAAGTAGTTGAATTATTTAAAATTAAACCATATGTTCACTTAATTCTGTTAAAATAAATCTGGTAGCACTTTATTTTACAGTCCTGTTCCCCATGTACATACTATGTACTTATTATAGTAATTACAATAACTATGTAATACCTAGGTACTAACCCTGAACCCACCCCTAAACCTAACCCTACCCCATGTAGTTACTGTACCTTGTATTACCAGAACTTTCTTAGATAAATACACTGTAAATACACTATAAGTACATATAAGTACACTTACTGTAAAATAAAGTGCAACCAGAAATCTAATATGAATTTAAAAAAAAAAAATAGATACGGACATAAAAATGTGCTGTATTGTAGGAATGACTTTTTCCTTACATAAACAAAACAAAAGCAACTTAGAATGTGTTTTTCATGCAGCATTCTTGTAGCCTAGCCAGGTTTTGTTAAGGTGTCAATGGAAGAAATATGTTGCTCCAAATAAACATGAGCATGGAGATCTAATCAAGACAAGTCTAAATGTGATCATGGAAGAGTACAAACAGACTCGGAAAGCTGGAAAATCCTGCCAACTGGCGGAATGTTCCAGAAAGTTTAGCTCATTATGAGGGTTTACACCTCTTTCAAGTAACTTTGTTTCTATGAAATTCTTTGATCAGGACAACTGTGATTTATGTATCTTACTTTAAACATTTTTCTATTTAAACATGTTGTGATTACATGATGTGTCACAAGATTTGTAATAGAAATCGTGAAACATTTGTATTACTTTCATAAAACAAAACTGTAAATTTCAATACTGCTGGATTCCTTAACCAAGGAATTTGTAATAGAAGCAGGTCAGCTCTGAAGATCTAATGTCAGAGATTTTATTGTTTATTCAAATAAACGAGTGGTTTATTTGAATTTGTACTTGTGAATGCCAAAAACAACAGCTATGATATGATAAGATAAAGTTACACAGTATAAAGGCGCAGTGTGAAGATGTGAGGGATTCATAAACAATGACTAGTACTATTACTCAGTAGTTGTCTATTACATTTTTGGAGAGTTTGTTGAGTATTTTATCAACAAAACAATATTCCGTCACCTGTATCAGCCCACAAACCATAACAAAAGCAGTCTAACAGACCCGTCTTTTGTTATAAGGTCAGGAGTATAGGCTATAATGTCTTATTATGAGATATATGTGGTTGACTTTTTGGTTTAAGATCTTGAAAGCTCACAAATGTTATGGCTAATGAGTGGGGAATTCTTCAAGTGAGCACATACACGTACACACCATAAGAATGACTTTGATGCTGCTGGGGCTTTTCCTTCTTAAACAATGAACGCTTTGATTTGTGTGTCGTCTCCAGGTGAGGGGATTGTGTTGTGGCATATGGGCTGTGTGGTGTGTCTTGGTGTGGAGAAAAGTGCTTTTGGTTGTGAGCACCTTTCATTTGATTTAAAGGTCAAATGCACAGAAGAAATTTATTTTATTTTTTATTTTTTTCAGCTGTGTTCTAAATTAACTACGCTGAATTTATCAGAGAAATATATTTTATTTATTTTAAAAATATAATATAGTAATAATGAAAAAGGGCAGTGTATAAAAATATTTTGTAGTTTGTTGGTCTGTGGCATGGTCATGAGTTACAGCAGACCAAAAGCCAGCACTTCAATGAGGAACTTCCATCTTCATTTTTATGAATTATGAATGTAGCATTGTAAAACTGACAATAAATTTCCAGGATGTCATTATCTTGAATGATGTTATGCATGCTTGCACAAGGTTGCAGGCTCTGCCCTGAAACTTAAAATAAAATGATCACATGGGAAACTCTATCATGTGTTGTTTCATCAGTTACATAATGTTTTATTATTATTCTATTACAATAGGCTATAGAGAAATCGTTTTATATAACCAACCACAATAAGCATACTTTCGTAACCTAAGTTCTGCATTTAAAATAAACGAAGTTCCTGGTCTTGGTAATGCAGTGTAAACCTTACAATTAAGCAATGAATAACATGCTAAACGAGTGGGGCAAGTTGTCACACAGGACTAATCTCAGTTTCAGGGTTTCATTCAAATGTCCAATTACAGACTCGAGGTTTTATGTAGCAGTGATTGTTTTATGTTGGTTTCAAACAACTTGTTAGATCGTGAATTATGTCCTTCAAAGAAAACATTTAATGTGATCGTATTTTTGTAATATGACAACTTTTTTTTTAATCTATGCATTTGCGCATAAATGAGTTTATACTATTGTAATATTTGTAAATAATTACAGCATTATTTTATCGAACATACTATAATGATGTACAGTTACACAGCAGAGCGAGGACTTTTATTCTGAAATTACAAATTTCGGTAAGTGCTCAAATCAGGAAGTAAGTCCTCTGTTGTTATCCTTCACCTTTACAACTCAAATGATGTGCATGTGATGGAGTGTTATACGTCTTATTATTGATTTACATCTCGAACCTTTCCAGATATACTCAATATTATTGTAGTGTTTAGACTCTGCAATCAAAGTTAAAAAGGCCAGGCTTTCAGAGGAAGTGAGGCCATTCAGTAACCCTCATGTCTCCTGCTTTGGCGGGCGCTGAGCTGGTCCGCACGCCGGTGCAGCTCTACCGCTATCTGCTGCGCTGCTGCAAACTCCTGCCAACTGCAGCCATGCAGAAACACTACCAACACGCCATCAGACAGGTGCTTTATGCCTCAAATACTGTTGTCATTGTGAAGAATATAACTGCTGCAATAGTCTGTGTAAAATCACCTGTTCTGCTGTCAGGTGTGAATGTGTTTTTGTCTTTCAGAGCTATAACAGTCATGCGGATGAAGATGATGCAGAAAGGATTCAGATGATCATTCAAAGAGCCATCTCTGATGCTGACTGGATATTAAATAAAGTAACTTTCTTTGGCACCTAGTTTGGCATACTAGCAGTCATTGTTTACATTTCTTCTGAATGAAATGATTGTTTTCTTCCTAGTACACTAAAAAGAAGTGACCCTCTGTGGAGAATTGTTCATCAGGCTGACTCAGAACTGCAAAGGTCATGCAGGAACTACTGAACAACTCATAATGAAACTGAAATCATACCCACGGGTTATAGATAAACACCATATAAAGTCAGTCCATATAAACATTATCAAGTATAACAATTAGCTGATGTTTTCTTGATAATCCATATAAACATTATCAAGTATAACAATTAGCTGATGTTTTCTTGATAAGCTTTTGTGAGAGTCTTGAACTGACAAGTCATAGACCTACACTTGCACATCCTTCCAAAAAAGTAATTGAACAATTTACTAACTGATCAATTTATTAATGTGAAATAGTATGTAGGCAATGCAGTGGGCTCATTTTGATGTTTTTGTTTGTTTGTTTGTTTGATTTTTTATAATAATAAAAATAATAATTATTTTATTTTTGTAACAAAGCAGGTATGGTTTTTATGTATGTGATTGTAAGTATGGTAACACAATGTGGTGTTAACTGTGTTCTATCATACTATCAAAGTTTCATAGATTATATAATAATATAAGATTAAATAAGTCACTGTCCAGGAATACAGTGCCCTCCATAAGTATTGCAACAGTAAAGACAAAATTGCTTTCTCTGCTGTGGAGTCAAGACATTTGCAAATATGATTAAAAGATGAATATGCGACAAAACTACAGAATGTCACATTTTATTATTAGGTCTTTCGACACATAAATGTTTTACCAAATAAAAAGGACAGCACTTTTAGAGTTCATCCCACTATTTGTATTGGAACAGTTGAATTTAAGGCAGATGTAAAAGATTAAAAGCTAATATTTAGTTGCAGATCCCTTGCATGCAATCAGAGCAGAGAGTCTGCAACCCATAGACATCACCAGACTCTTGGTCTTATCCTTTGAAATGCTTTTCCCCAGCCTTTAATGCAGCCAACTCCAACTGCTGCTTGTTTTGGGGAGTTTCTGTCTTTAGTCTTCTCTTAAGCTGGTGAAATTAATGTTCAATCGGATTTAAATCTGGAGATTGATTTGGGCAATCTAAGACTTTAAATTTCTTTGCCCTGATAAAGTCCTTGACTGAACTGGCAGGGTGTTTTGGGTCATTGTCCTGATCCAATATGAAGTGCTTTCTAATGAGTTTGGTGGCATTTTCTTGAATATTGGTAGCCAAGATTATTTTGTACCCTTCCAAATTCTTTCTGCTATTACCATCATACATTAAGTCATCATTAAAATTAAGAGTTCCTGTTCTAGAGACAGCCGTGCATGCCCATGTCATGACACCACCTCCACCAAGCTTTACAGATGAGGTTGTATGCTTAGGGTCATTTGCAGTTCCCTTTTTTCTCCACACTTTTGCTTTTCAATCACTTAGATAAAGGTTAATCTTTGTCTCATCGGTCCATCAACTCATTTCCAAAACTCGACTGGCTCACATTTGTGAAGAATCTTGCCTTTCTATTTTTGGTGCTGATCTGAGGTTTGCATCTTGCTGTGTAGCTTCTGTAATATTGTGTTTCAAATTCTCCTGCGGACTGTAGATTGACAGAGCATCACCCCAGCTTTCTGGAGGTTGTTGGTGATTTTACAGACATGTATTTTAGGGTTCATTTTCAATCATTTTATGATTTGTCTGTCATCAACTACTGTTGTTTTTCTCAGCCGATCAGGTTGTCGTTGGTTGCTGAAGTCGCCGGTAGTTTCCAAACTCTTGATTTGTCCATGCCCTTTGTTTTTCCTTTAGTTCTAATTGACTTCCTCTTTTCTTTTAGCATCCAAATTGCTTGCTTTTCTTTCAGAGTCGGCTTCCTCATCTTCATCCTGGTTTTTGTGTGTCATCATTGAATGCAAGTCTTAGAATGCAGAAGTAATGGATATAACTTATAAGACACATTCCCTGTTTTGAATATCTGAAGAATTAATGCAACAGGACACAGCTGAACACTTAGAAAGACCTGTGAGGCAACTGTTCCAATACTTATGCTCATTTCAGATAGGGAGATGAAACTCTAAAAGTGCTGATCTTCTTAGCTGGTAAAACATCTTTGTGTTGAATCACCCAGTAACAAACATGTGACAATCTGTAGTTTTGTCTCATATTCATCTTTTAATCATATTTAAAGATTTCTTGACTCCACAACAATTTTGTCTTTACTGTTCCAATACTTATTGAGGGCACTGTATGTTTAATTTTTGTAATTTTACTTGATTATTGATGTAATTCTCGGAATATCTTTGACTTTATTGATAACTACTGGAAGCTTTCCTGTAAAAATTAAGGTTTATGGCAGGTCAAATGTGCCATGCTCTTACAGATATCAATTTTATGTTGTTACTGTATTTTGAAGTAGTACACTTGCACATTGCCTTTAATGTTTATTTTGTACATTTTCATGAAATGTTAATGAATACATGTAATATTTCATTTGTGTATTTTGTAAATTTTTCCCCACAAAATTTAATAATAATAGTAATTGGCAACCCCAAGTTATTACAGTACCTACAGTACTGCCACCAACCTTCCCAAAAAGTAACTGAACAATCACTGCAGTAATTCTCAGAATTTTTTTGATTTTATTGATAACTACTGGAAGCTTTCCTGTAAAAATTAAGGATCATGGCAGTTTAAATATCTGACTCTTACAGATATCAATTTTATGTTGTTACTGTATTTTGAAGTAGTTCTATCATATCAACATCATTGCTTGGGTGATAAACACACAGTAAAGTAGTAAATGCAAGAGAAAATGCAATGTTATGTTACGTTGAAACATCGTAAGTAATGTTTTCTTGAGGGGAATGTGTTTTACTCTCAGCTGTGAAATCCTGTAATGTGGTTGCTATGTGTGACTTTCATTAGTTGCTAAACAAATAGATGGAAACTTCATTGCAAACTGATCAATTTATTAATGTGAAATAGTATGTAGGCAGTTGGCTCATTTTTTTTATCAATAATAATAATAATAATAAAAATAATTTTATTCTTGTGACATAGCAGGTATGGTTTTTATGAACGTGATTGTAAGTATGGTAACACCTGGTGGTGTAAACTGTGTTCTATCATACTATCAAAGTTTGTTTCATAGATTATATAATAATATAAGATTATATAAGTCACTGTCCAGGAATATGTTTAATCATGAGACATTTCCTTAATCACTGCAGTAATTCTCGGAATATCTTTGACTTTATTGATGACAACTGGAAGCTTAGAGGTCATATGATGCGATTTCAAGTTTTCCTTTCTCTTTGGAGTGTTACAAGCTGTTCCTGAATAGATAAGATCCCTAAAGTTGCAGACTAAAGTCTCAAACCCAAAGAGATATTCTTTATAAAAGTTAAGACTCGTCCATGCCCTCCTAAAACGCCTCATTTAAACACGCACCCACATGTCTATGTCACTGTGTGGGAAGATTTGCATAACACCGCCCAAATGTTCACACAAAGAAAGAAGGTGTAACTTTGATTCTCGCTGTTGTATTGTTGTTGCTGCCATGTTGTGGAGACACTGTGTGTTTCGTTGTGAAAGCAAAACTACTTTGTTTGGCCTTCCAAAAGAGGACACAACTAGAAATCAGTGGTTAAGTTGTATTTACAACACTGTTCCAAAACAGTTCAACCCAAATATTCAGATGTGTGCAACGCATTTTACAGAGGACGGGGACTGTTTCCTGGGAGAGTAGCCTACAATGCCAGTGTTCTGACAAATAATGCTTACTCACAGCCTGTAAGTACATTTTCATATTTTAAGGATTTGCCACTGATGATTCAGACGCAAGTTTTGAGCAGAGTAGATTATAGCGCTTGTTGTTTGTCATTTCTCTGATCACAAATTCACACATGGTTTTATGTTTACCTGATGCAACACAACACGTAAAAAGACAGTATAAGTCATTATAATCAATTATGTCCCCACTGGATGCTACAAATGCCTCGTTTGTAATGGGTTTTATTGGTTTTGTCTCATCGCACATGAACACGGTATCAAAGTATAGTAAGGGGTGTAAGGTTTCCATCACACGCTTGAGGTATTCGGCCAATCAAAACACACGGGATAGCTGGCCAATCAGCGTACACCTCACTTTTCAGAACGATGAGCTTTGTAAAAATCAACACTTTTCAGAAAGGCGGGGCATAGCGGAAAAAAAATAATGTTCTGTATGTGGAAAATAATGTGTTTTTTGAACCTTAAAACGCATAAACACGTTTCATTTCACCAAATACACAAAATAATGTTCTTTTTAGCAACGTCATATGACCACATTAAGGTTTATGGCAGGTCAAATATGCCATTGCTTACTGATATCAATTTTATGTTGTTACTGTATTTTGAAGTAGTTCTATCAAATCAACATCATTGCTTGGGTGATAAACACACAGTAAAATAGTAAATGCAACAGAAAATGCAATGTTATGTTACGTTGAAACATCTTAAATAATATTTTCTCGAGGGGAATGCGTTTTACTCTTAGCTGTGAAATCCTGTAATGTGGTTGCTATGTGTGACTTTCATTAGTTGCTTAATAAATAAATGGAAGTTTCATTGCAAAATCAAAAGTACTTAGATCATTTCAAGTTTAAATAGCAATGATGTCAATATGGGTGGATCAAGCCCATGTACACTCCGTTTTCTGCAATATTGGCCTGTTGTTGCAAATAAATATAGCTGTGCAGAAGTGTGCATAATGAAAGTGGTAATAGGATGAAGACTGACAATAGGAATCCACTATAATTGCTTTATGATTATAATATTTCTGCAGTTAAACTGTAAATTGACAGAAATTGCAGGTTTTTTAAGAAAGTCAAATTACCATATGATTTTTCTCATACACAACATCTTAAAGTATTATTCATTGTTCTTTGAAAATAGAATACAGATCTCCATCAATCTTCATCAGATTGAAAAGAAAACTCAAAGGTCTCAACTTCTCTGACATACCTGCAATTTCTGTTAGAAAGTTTTATTTCTGACTTATTCTGAAGAGCTGTCATAATGAAAGAAGAAGGAAGACTTTATATTCCTCACGTGGATTTGGGAAATTCATAGAAGTCTTAAGAGCAGTGTGTGGTAATAAAAGAGTTTACCAATTTTCCTAATTTCTTAGTCACATTTCCTAGAAACAATAACACATATCTGCAAAAAATAAACACTATACCATATTAGGCAAGCCTCAAACCTATTTAAAACATGGATCTTAAATCGAAATCCAGCTGAGTTTACTATGCATTTATTGCATATTATTGCCTGTTCCTGTAACCCTATTAATTTAATCAATAGATATTAGATATACAGTACAGGTCAAAAGTTTGGAAACATTACTATTTTTAATGTTTTTGAAAGAAGTTTCTTCTGCTCATCAAGCCTGCATTTATTTGATCAAAAATACAGAAAAAAAAATTTAATATTGTGATATATTACAATTTATAAATAATTGTTTTTAAATTTATTATACTTTAAATTATCATTTATTTCTGTGATGCAAAGCTGAAATTTTTAGGATCATTATCACATGATCCTTTAGAAATCATTCAAATATGATGATTCATTATCAAAGTTGAAAACAGTTCTGCTGCTTAATATTGTTTCAGAACATGTGATACTTTTTTTAGGATACTTTGATGAATAAAAAGTAAAAAAAAAAAGAAAAAAAGAAGCTATGTTTTTTAAAATATAAATATTTTGTAATAACAATATACACTACTGGTCAGTAATTTGGGGTCAGTAATTTATTTTTCTTTCTTTTTTTTAATAAAATCAATACTTTTATTCAGCAAGGATGTGTTAAATTGATAAAAAGTGATAGTAAAGAAAATATATTATATATATTATTAGAATTTTTTTTTTATTTTGAATAAATGCAGTTCTTTTTAACCTTTTATTCATCAAATATATTAGACAGCAGAACTGTTTCCAACACTCATATAATAAATCAGAATATTAGAATGATTTCTAAATGATCATGTGATAGACTGGATGTTACATGTGACACTGAAGGCTGGAGTAATGATGCTGAAAATTCAGCTTTGCATCACAGGAATAAATTATTTTTTTTAAAGTATATTTAAATAGAAAACTATTATTTTAAGTTGTAATAATATTTCACAATATTACTGTTTATTACTGTTTTTTCTGTATTTTTGATCAAATAAATTCAGGCTTGATGAGCAGAAGAAACTTCTTTCAAAAACATTAAAAATAGTAATGTTTCCAAACTTTTGACCTGTACTGTATAATGAGAACTAACTTTATACATGGTGAATTTGTGATGTGATGTACATTAAATACATGAATAGGTGGAATAAAAAAAGTAAACTTTTTTTTAATAAAATCTGTAAAATTAGTATTTTGTTCATTCATTCATCCATCCATTCATTGATATTTTTTATTTCAAAGACTAATGATATTCGTAATGCTTGAAATACAGATTTGGTTTTAGCAGACAAGTCCAAATACCCTGTGAGGTGTGTTTATAGTTTCTCTTTCAATTTATCAAACTGAGTTTTACAGACGCTGGCGTATGAAGATTCCAGTGTGGGTGTAAGATTGGGACACTTGATAGGAACCGTGGTCAGACTGTAATTGGACTGCTGTCACACCCTCCTTGAGGCACAATGCCACGACCAGCACAACTCTTGACCTGCCCTCATCGCAGACTCTCTGGGTTGAGTATATAAGCATGTTAAAGTGGGAAAGCTACACAGAAAGTTGCAAACTGAGAAAAGAACCCAAGGTAAGAAATTCAGAAAGGTAAGGAAAGAATTGCAAATGTGTGTGTGTGTGTGTGTGTGTGTGTGTGTGTGTGTATCTATCTATCTATCTATATATCTATATCTATATATATGTGTGTGTGTGTGTGTGTGTGTGTGTGTGTGTGTGTGTGTGTGTGTGTATCTATATCTATCTATCTATCTATCTATCTATCTATCTATCTATATACACACATATATAAACACATATATATGCAATTTAACAAAAAAAAAAAAATTTAATTCAATATTTCAGGTAAAAATGGGTAACCAGTCCTCTAAAGCCAGCAAGAATGTAATACTGCACCAGACTAAACCGAATACGGTGAGCAAAACTTTATTTAACATGAAATGCAATGCCATGAATGAAATGCAATATCCTTATGTTCTGTTGGTATGTCTAGCAGTGTGAGAACAATAATGTAATACTGAAGAAGACTACGCCGAATACGGTAAGCAAATTTTAATATACATAAAATGTAATGCCATAAATGAAATACTTCTATTAATCCTTATGCTCTGTTGGTATATGTCTAGCAATGGGAGAACAAGAAGGTAATACCACAGCAGATTACACCAAATACGGTAAACAAAACTTTAATTTAAATAAAATGTGATGTCATTAATGAAATGCATTATTCTTACGTTCTATTGGTATTTGCCTAGCAATGGGAGAACAAGAAGGTAATACCACAGCAGATTACACCGAATACGGTAAACAAAACTTTAATTTAAATAAAATGTGATGTCATTAATGAAATGCATTATTCTTACGTTCTATTGGTATTTGCCTAGCAATGGGAGAACAAGAAGGTAATACCACAGCAGATTACGCCAAATACGGTGAGCAAAACTTTAACATAAAATGCAGTGTCATAATTGAAATGCAGTATCTTAACATTTTGATGGTATGCCTAGAAATGGGAGAATAAGGTGAATCAATGCCCATTTTCCAAGCAAGTGAAGAACTATCAGGATGGCTTGTGCCATCAGGACACATTACATCATAGAGCGGTTAAGGTGAGTTATTTCTACATTAAAGAGTCATAATTTTGCAAAATCTGACAACACACTTAACTAACCACATGGGATTTAAATAAAAAACTAGTTTTTATAGATCTGATTGTGTCATTTTAACCTAGGTTATTTTGGCAGTTGCGAGTGATAAGTAATAAAGGAATGAGTAATACTGAACTTTCCCCTTTTATTTCAGAGCCAGATTTGTACGTCTAAAGTCTGTGAAGGCTCTATTATGACTCCAAAGGCTATGACGCGCTGTGCCTCCTCCACCCTGCCAAGCTCGGATGACATCCTCATGCAAGCTATTGACTTCATCAATCAGTACTACAAGTCAAATAAAAAGTAGGAAGCACCAGGGTCATATGGGCACCACAGAAATCGATAGGGACAGGTTTCCTCAAAATATTCAGATTATTGGTTGATTATTATGGGTTTTCAGTGGTTAATTCTAAGAAAGAGCTTATATTCTTGTACTTTACTCTATTTTAATGGCATAATAAAGCAGACCATGCATTGGCTTAATTCTGAAGAGCGTAAAAGGTAGGCTGTTTGACTGTATTATGTCTGTTACCCAGCTCAAAAATCGAGGAGCACCTGTCTCGTCTGGAGGAAGTCACAAAGGAAATAGAGGCTACTGGCTCATATCAGCTCACCACAAAAGAACTGGAATTTGGGGCTAAGCAAGCATGGAGAAATGCACCCAGATGTATTGGAAGAATTCAGTGGGCTAATTTGCAGGTAGTTTCTCTAGTTTGGACTAAAACACAAATTAAGTGTGCTGTCATATAGTTATATTTAGGTCTTGTTTTCCTGTGCAGCTGTTTGATGCACGTAAATGCAGAACTGCTGAGGATATGTTTCAGATGTTGTGCGATCATATTCAGTTTGCTACCAATGGGGGCAACGTGAGGTAAACCAGGAATGTTTCATTCCAGCTTTTTAATAATCCATCCATCTTGATTGTCTTTGCAAGTGGAAAAAGATTTCACAATAAAGTTTCTTTATTTTGATAGGTCTGCCATCACTGTTTTTCCTCAAAGAACTGATGGCCAACATGATTTCCGTGTATGGAATAGTCAACTCATACGATACGCTGGCTATAAGATGACAGGTGGTACAATAATAGGAGATCCTGCCAGTGTTGACTTCACAGAGGTAGATACTAATTACTGTTTTTTTATAAATACATATTTTCTGATTTTTAAAATATTTTCTTGCAGATATTTTTCATAATGGCTGTTATTTATATAATTGGTAATTAGATGTATTATTTATATAATTATTTTACATTAATTTTTGGACAGTTTTTTGGTAGTTCATGTATATTTTTTTTTTTTTTAGTTGTTTTTTATATTATTGTTATTGATTTGCATCGAGCTTGGGTGGACACCAAGGTATGGTCAATTTGATGTGCTTCCACTGGTGTTACAAGCTAACGAAGAGGACCCTCAGTTTTTTGAAATTCCCCAACATTTAATTTTGGAAGTTCCCATGGAGCACCCACAGTAAGTGCCAATGGTTTTGCACTCCTGCCGAATAGAAAAACATGCTTGTAGTAGATTAAAATCGCTAGTTGATTGATAACTCTCTAAACTATTGCATTACTTCACAGTGCAGCAATGGATTTAATACAAAGACACAAAGTCAGACATTCATTCTTGTAACGTGTTTTGAGTGCGATGTTGTTTACACAGACCACCAGAGCTCTTGACTGAGGTGCTCAGATTTCTGAAATTCCACTTGATTCTGCAGTAAATCTGTTTGCTTCTTGAGGAGAAAATTATTCAAGGCTTTTCCCTTTAAGAGCTTGCATTAAAAGGACCTTTAAAATCAAATGCTTCTAGGCACTTAAAGATCAGGCTAGAATGGCAAACCCATTCAAACCCAAGACAGCCTGTCTCTATGCCACATTCTTTCAGCCAGACATGAGTCCCAAAGATATGTGCTCAAACCAGTCTCATTCTAACACTTCACTTCAGAAAGCTACCTAATTAGTTTAGTTAAGTACTATGCGAATTTGACTGAAGTGCTACTGTAGTAGTTGTGGTAATATATTTGTGCATATATTTGTGCAAACATGAAGTGTTATGGATTTGTATGTTATGGATTTGTATCAGCAACTTTTTACATCTGAAGTATTGCATTCAATTACATGATCAAGGGTCTGTTGGAACCATTGCAAAATATATTCCAATGCCTTTGCATGCCAGTAAAGTTGGATGGTTTCATGTACTTCCTCAGGTACAAGTGGTTTAAGGATTTGAACCTCAGATGGTTTGCATTGCCTGCGGTGTCCAACATGTTGCTGGAGATTGGTGGTCTTGAATTCCCAGCGTGTCCTTTTAACGGTTGGTACATGGGCACTGAGATTGGAGTGAGGGACTTCTGTGATACCAAACGCTACAATGTTCTTGAGGTGCTACAATATTTTTAATGTTACAGTAGAGAAGAAAAAGTTTAGAGTTTTTTTGGTACTGATGTTCTTTTTTTTTGTTGTCTTACAGCGGGTTGGCCGTCATATGGGTTTGGAGACACAAAAACTGTCCTCGCTATGGAAGGATCAGGCTCTGGTGGCCATCAATGTCGCAGTGATGCATAGTTTTCAGGTAAAGTGGATTTATATAGCAAGCTATTGTAAATACTTTGGTAAGAAAAAGAGGATTTTGTATTGGTATATTCAGTAAAACCAGGTGTATGAATTCAGAGATTCCTACAGAAACATGATTTTTATAGCAATTTTAAGCATGAATGTCCACTCTGAAACCTAATCATCAGCAGGGCCTAAGCAGATCTTACAACATGCGAACTCATATGAATTAGGCAAATTCACCAACAAGTTGCCATGAAGGGTTTTTTTTTTTTTTTTTTTTTTTTTTGCTTTAATTGGCTACATGCAGAACATAAATATATTAAAATTTAAAAATGACTTTTTAAATTTCATGAATTTATTATTAGGGCACAAAATGTGCAAGGAACTAATTCTAAAACAACACAATTTGTTTTAGTCAGATTACATTTATACTGCAGATTTACAAATTCATAAAAACAATTTTAAAAAAATGCACAACATTCTAAAACCACAAAACTAAACTAATGCAATGAACGTTTTTTTGTATTAAATTAATATAGCCTAAAAACATTTTCAAAAAGAAATACTTTTTTCTTGCAAACTTATTCAAAATAAAAAAATTAATGGTCCCACTTTATATTGTGTCCTTAATATCTGTGTACTTACAAAGTAACTAGATGTGTACATAGTATGTAACCACAGTGTAAGTACACATAGGTACATAGTATCTACAACTGTAATATTTCTGTAACTACACACATGTAACAACCCTCTGAACGGTTTGTGTAAGTACAAATGTGTAACAGGACATATTTAACTACATTTTGTAATAACATGTATAAGAGTAATATTCTGTACTGGAAAGACAATATATGGGTAAAGATTCAATTTGACCTTTTGGTAAATATTTATTTCCAGTTTTTATGACCTTTTTGTCTTACTGGCATACAGAAAAATAAGGTCACCATTACCGACCACCATACTGCATCAGAGTCCTTCATGCAGCACATGGAGATGGAGGTGCGTCTGCGCGGAGGCTGTCCAGCCGATTGGGTCTGGCTGGTGCCACCAATGTCTGGATCTCTAACCCCTGTGTTTCACCAGGAAATGCTGAATTACATTCTGTCACCCTTTTTCTACTATCAGGTACAGTATCATCCTAGTATCTGTTCCGCATTCATCAGAAAAGATGCATTTCTGGAATATTATTGCCAGATTAGTGGTATGTAGCTGTGTGAAATATAATGATGTCCAAACAAAACTTTTGGGATGTTTTTGGTGTAACGTATCTTATCTGTTGCCATGTAAAGCCTGATCCGTGGCTGACACACAAGTGGAAGGTCAAGAAGAGAAATGAGAGGAGGCATACAATCAGCTTCAAAGGATTGATCAGGTACTGTAGTATCATGTTCACACTTCCTCAACCAGAACAACACGGTGCTGTTCTTTCAGAAGAGATCTGTCTGCAACAATGTAATGAATGCTTGAAAGGTTAGCTGTGAACATTTGGTGAGTAGCCATTTTGGCTAAAATTCTTGTTTTCTTTTCTCTCTTCTAGAGCAGTGCTCTTCTCTCAGACACTCATTAAATCAGCCCTGACCAAGAGGGTGCGTTGCACTGTTCTGTACGCCACAGAAACGGGGAAATCACAGACTTTTGCTAAGAAGCTAAACACCATGATGAATTGTGCCTTCAGATCCCGGGTAAGATGACCGTCACCCCTGATTCATATGTAATTTATCATTCTCCAAGACTCAATTTGAGCATTATTACTCACACTTGGCTGGAAGTGGGCGTATGTGACACATTCAAAATAATATCACCCTCTATTAAAAGTAAAACTAGGAAATTGGTTCCTTGAGGAGCTAAGTACCTGATCTGAACCTTAACATTACATTTGCAGTTTATTTGGGTAAATGATGTGTTGGGTTGTTAAGTGTAAATTCTACATAAATTGTTTATATCAAATTTATGATCTGAATAATATAATATAATATAATATAAAATATAATATAATATAATATAATATAATATAATATAATATAATATAAATGATATATACAAAACCAGTCGTAAGTCGCATGGGTATATTTGTAGCATTAGCCAGCAATAAATTGTATGGGTCAAAATTATTGATTTTTCTTTTATGCCAAAAATCATTAGGATATTAAGTCAATATCATGTTCCATGAAGATATTTTGTAAATTTCCTACCTTAAATATATCAAAACATAATTTTTGATTTGTAATATGCGTTGCTAAGAACTTCATTTGAAAAACTTCAAAGGCGATTTTCAATTTTTCTTTTATTTTTTTTTTTGCACCCTCAGATTACAGATATTCAAATAGTTGTATCTCTGCTAAATAGTGTCCTATCCTAACAAACCATACATCAGTGGAAAGCTTATTTATTATGCTCTATTTTATTGTCTTATTTTATGATGCATAAATCTCAATTTCAAAAAATTGACCATTATGGCTGGTTTTGTGTCCCAGGGTCACACACACACACACACACACACACACACACACACAGATAGAATAACTAATAAATCTGTTAAAAAAATGCACTAATCTGTTAAAACTAATAAAAAAAACTCAAAACTTGATCTTTGTCTTTTCAGCAAACACATACATTTGTAATACATAAATAATTTATTATTTATACAGGTCGTTAGCATGGAGGACTACAACTTCAGTGAACTTGAGAAGGAAAGCTTCTTAATTGTTGTCACCAGCACCTTTGGCAATGGAGACTGTCCAGGAAATGGAGAGGTGTGGACATATTTATGCACACTGGCCTTATAGTAATGCTAGTAATGAAAGACTATTATCTGCAAACATAATTAGTGCAGAATTTACAGTGTGTCAAAATGAAAATGTCTTTAGGAAGAAATCATTTGCTTTTGCAGTGATTATTTGTACAAGAACCACAATAACTAGAATGTGATTCTTGTTTTCTGACATGGTTTCTCTTCTTCTCACAGAGTTTCAAGAAGCAGCTTCTCAGCCTGAAAAACCTCAGAAACAAAGTTAGGTTAGTATTTAAAATCTCTTACATTTATTTTCTCTCCACTCCTGTATAGAGTATGTTGTTTTAATTGTTTCGTCCCCCATTCAGGTACTGTGTGTTTGGTCTTGGCTCTCGAATGTACCCACACTTCTGTGCGTTCGCCCATGCAGTGGATGATAGGTTTGCAGCGCTGGGAGCCATTCGTGTGTCTTCCACAGGAGAGGGAGATGAGCTGAATGGACAGGAGGAAGCTTTCTCAGCCTGGGCTTGCACTGTCTTTAAGGTCTCAGTAATAAAATAAGCATTGAGCATTCATTGTTTTCAGTGCTTTAAACGGGTGAATGGTAAAACAATGAGATTGTTTTCTGTATGTATAGGATGCATGCAAGGAGTTTAATATTCAAGGTCAGCTTCCAGGGAAAGAAGGTCTGGCAGATTCCTGGGATCCACAGAGGCACAGAGTTCAGAATGACAGTTGTACAGTTGACCGAATCACAGGTACATTTAGACCCATTTCCTTGTAAAAACACATCATTGGAAAATTATGGTCAAAACTTGATGAAACCTGTAGAAGCTGTCAAAAAGGGAAGCAAAAATTATATATTGATCATTTTCGTGCTTTTTAAAACATTTTACTCAGCAAACTATAATACAGTTCAATATTAATTACAAAGGAATATGGAACTGCTTAATGACATTTAGAAACTTTACATCGAAATATGTAGTTTAGCAATCATTATAATTAGTATTTCAGAATCAGATATGAGAATAACAGATTTATTTGCAATACGTCTGCAGTGATTATTATTATTTGGCTTGGCTTTACAGCTCTGTCAGCTCTCCATTCTAAAGCTGTGGTTCCCATGAAACTAAAGAGAAGGCAGAATCTTCAGAGCCCAACGTCAAGGTTCTCAAACCAACTTGTATTCATGCATCTATATTTTTTATTAATAAAAATAGTAATAATAATAGTAACGTTTAGAAATAGGTGCCTTGTTATGTTGTGTGTTTTGCCTTATTTTCTCAGAACACAGTACTTATTAAAAAATGTATGTGTTCTCAGTCGTGCTACAATATTGGTGGAGTTAGAGATGGATGGAAGCACAGAGACCTTAAATTTTGTCCCTGGAGACCATGTAGGGATTTTCCCAGGGAACTCACCTGAATTAGTAGCTGGCATCCTGAAGCATCTGCCCAATGCCCCTCCTATCAATCAGAGCCTACGCTTGGAATTCCTCAGTGCCTACCCTGGTACTGAACCATCTTATCTTAATTACATAATGGAAGTCTTACACATAATAACATAATCATACCTAATAATGCTGTCCTGCAGATGGTGAAAGGTGGCAGAGAGTTGAAAGAATACCACCATGTCCTCTTGCCCAAGCTCTGACCTATTATCTGGATGTCACCACCCCACCCTCACAAAGCCTCCTCCGCAAACTCTCAAAGATGGCAAAGCAGGAAGATCACAGACAGCGCCTGCTTGCATTAGCATCAGTAAGTCACTTTTTGACAGTTACAGATGTTCCAAAACTATTGATGAGACTAGTAAACAATTTTTGTTCTTTAATGATATTGTTAACTTAAAAAAATGTTTTTTTTTTTTTTTGGTCATTTTAATAATAAAAAATAATAATAATAATCTTCTAAAAGGTGTGTTTACACAGGTTTTTTAATAACTTTTCACAGAACCAACTCATTACAGTCATTTGTTCAGGAATCTGACTGCATTGGTCATTGTGTGTGTTTAATTCACTAAAAATAACCAACTCAGTGGAACCATTATTATGGAAATTGGACTAGACTTGCTGCACTGTTATGAGCTCACTAAAAAGAACTGCTTTATTACATTCAATCAGCCGGAAATCAGACTACACTGCTTGCAGTTTGTGTTTGATTAACTTTAAAGACCCTGCTCATACGGGTAATTTTTTTAGGAATTTTTACTGGTTGTGCTGTACGTTTTTGATTCACTGGTTAAAATTTTATGTGTTTGATTCACTAGAAAGAACCAACTCATTTTGGGAATAGGCCCACACTGGTTGCGCTGCTTGTTTTAGAGTTGCATTTGTTTTGTTAGCATTTTAAAAACGGTATCCTGAATACATGTGCGAGAACCAGTAACAGAACCTAACGTAATTTGGTTCCAGTATTTTTTTAATGCAACCAATTTGATTTTGCAAGGCAACACTATATAAAGTATTTGTGTATCACTGAAAAATCCAAAGCAGTGAGTGTGCTAAAAGTCCATTCTTTCATGAAATATCTCAATATATTGAAAGTGACAATTTACATAATGGTTTATATGAACGCTTATGACGAAATTCATTCTAATTATTTTTTATAAAAAAGGTCCATTGTGTGGAATTATCATGGGTTATTTTGACTTTATGTATTGGTTAAATACATACCAAGTCATCCCTCCACAATAGGATTTCCAAGTCTACGCAACATGGAAGGAGTTCTACAAACCTACATTTCTTGAGGTGCTAGAAGAGTTTTCCTCTCTGGAACTTTCTGCGGCCTTTCTCCTCAGCCAGCTGCCTCTACTGAAGCCGCGCCTCTACTCAATCAGCTCCTCCCCAGACCTCCACCCTCAAGAGCTCCACCTCACTGTGGCCGTGGTCAGCTATTACACACAGGGTACAGGAATCCTGTGTTTGCCAGCAATCATTTATTAATTTATACCTGAACAGTTGAACTCTCCACTAGACATAAAACTTTTTGAATCACTGAAGAAATTTATCTGTTGTAATCATATGTTCTGCTCTCTTTAGAGGGAAAAGGTCCACTGCATTTTGGTCTCTGTAGTACCTGGCTCAATACCATCAAAGAAGGAGACATGGTGCCATTTTTTGTTCATAGGTACCCTTCATTTCACATTCCTAAGATGTATAGGATCTTTTTTTCTAATCGTGACTCACTAACTTGTTCCATTTATGCAACAATTCCAGCTCTGATGGTTTCCACCTTCCATCCGACCCCAGTGCTCCCTGTATTCTTGTGGGAGTTGGGAGCGGCATTGCTCCATTCCGTAGCTTTTGGCAACAGCAATTGCATGACATGAAAAAAACAGGTATTGAATTTTATCTCTTATCACATTCAAGTGGTTTCAAACAGTCCATTGAATTAGCTCACCTCAAGTTTCTGAACCTCAAGTTGTGTTATTTCTTCCAGGTCTGAAAGGGAATCCAGTGACACTCGTGTTCGGGTGTCGAGGTTCAGATACCGATCATCTTTACAAAGAAGAGACTCTGGACATGAGAGATAATGGTACCCTAAGCAGTATCATAACAGCTTACTCAAGACAAACTGGACAACCCAAGGTAGACACACTTGACACTGTAACTGTAATAATATCTAGAAATCTCTAATATCTGTAAATATCTAGTAATATTGATAGTGTGTCATAATATATAAATATATTTATAATAATTATTATCATCGCTGTAGCTGTTATATTTTATTATATATATTTTATTTTTATTATGTAAAATGAGTAATAATTATGAATTATTTATTAATATTTAATAAGTATTTATTATTTAATAATATCTTATTTATTATGTATTTTTCAACTTTAATTTTTTTCTGAAATAGGTGCTTTGTTATACCTTTTTGCTAATAAAAAACATAAATCATTACTTATAGTTAGAACTAAAAAATCATTCTAAATGGCAGTTAACACTCTTTGGGGATTGTTGCTTACTCTCTTATGTAACTCTCTTAGGTTTATGTCCAAGACATCTTGCGAGAACAACTGAATGACAAGGTCTTTGAGGTTCTGCACCATAATCCAGGACATCTGTATATCTGTGGAGGCATGAACATGGCCAATGATGTGGCTGCCACTATCAAGGAAATCCTAGTCAGCCGGCTGGGCATCACTCTTACTCAGGCTGAGGAATATCTGTCAAGGCTCAAGGTGAACCTTTAAATTGTTGACACATTTTATAGCTGCTTCAGATAATCATGTCTTACAGCATTTATGCTCCTTTAAAAGGCTCAGTTGTCGTGAATGGTGAACTGTTTGTAGTCTGTAATGATATATGGTCAATAATTTTACATGATTATGCTTTTTTTGTTCACAGAATGAGAAGCGGTACCATGAAGACATCTTTGGATCCTAGTGCTTGAGATCACCTGGACCACTTCAATCTTTTCAATATTCAAACACACCAAAACTGGGGATATTTTAATTTTTTAACTTGTAATATTTTGATTTTCATACAGCTTCCAAAATAATGCAAAAACCTCTCTTGACTTAAAAAATTCACAAAATCGCTACACAAATACCCAATAGCAGTGTATTAAATTTCCATGCACCACCCTGATCGTCAGTAACTTTTGGAATGTACAGCTCAAATTATGGAGAAATATTAGTTCCTTCTTGTAAATAAACTGTATTGTTTACTGTATTATTCCTATCTGTTTGTTTAAAATGAATGCCTTTTTGTTTGTTTTTGGGAAGATTGACCTTAACTTCTTTAGAGTAGTGGTTTTATCGCTGACTAAATGCAGGAACAATTCTTTTGGAGCAATCTAGAGTTTCCATGCTCAACAGAACAACATGGTCACCTGTCCGAGGGCTTCAAAAGTCTGAACTTTTATACAAAGAATTTACTTGTACATGCCACAGATATGCTTATTTTATTAGTGTCCTATAAATTGTGCAATACTGTTTTTTTTCTATACTTGTTTATTTTTATACTTAACTTAGATTTGAATCTCACATTTTCAATGTCGTTTCATACTATAGCCTCATCATGCCAAACTATACTTTCAGTTCAGTGTTTATTGTTAATACTTTCTTTCATAAGTGTTACATATAAGTGTTGCATAAATCTTTAATTGGATGTTCATGTTAAATACTGCATTTTGTAATAAACAGACTATGAAAACCACGGTAGATGTTTTTTTTTTTCTTTTCCCCTTCGCATTCTGTAGTTTGTCTTTAATTGGTACCCGTAGTAACACCGGAAGTCGTGTATCCGTGCTGCAGCAGAGAGCGTGTAACTGTCACCGTTTCCTGACTTTTCTGTGATATTTATTCATATTTAATTAAATTTGTATTATCATATAGACATATTATGGCTGGAAGTCGACTTGAGAAATTCGGGACCGTATTTACGCGGTAAGCATTAGTGAAAGCATGTGCTTCTTGAGTTCGTTTCAAGGTTAAAGACAAAAATATTAAGTATAAAACGTGTCTTAGAACAAGAGATCGGCTTATTGTAAAATGTTTTATGTGATATGAAAGTGTACCGTGTAAAAACATTTTAGAATGCCAAGAACGGAAATAATAAACCAGAGACCTTTTGTATAGTGTACAGTTAGCGTTCTGAGGTTGAATGACTGATTGTTGTTTGTAAAGGGTTCGTGATTTAATGCGAGCTGGAGTCATCAAGCACGAGGAAAGGCCCATCTGGTTTGATGTGTATGCTGCTTTTCCTCCTAAGAGAGAACCTCTCTATGAGAAAGCTGTGAGACCACTGAAGATACATGCAGCAGATACTGTACCTGAAATCTTATACAAAGAGGATGAAATACGAGCGTAAGTCCAAACATACCCGTTCAGAACGCTAATATATCATCTTTAGTAACTTGGTTTGGTTTCAGGTTACTCTTGTGCCCTTCATTTGTACTTCATATTCTCTGCAGCCCATTTTTGGGTCACTGACCCTCCAGTTAAACTTGCATGCATGCTCGACCTTTGCAGTAAATCCACATGACTTTTTTTTTCTGTGGTTGTAGGAAGTTCTTTGAGGTTTATGGTAATGGACCAAGAGCTTTTGAGCTCCTCAAGCCCAATTTTGTATCATCATGTCAGAGGTACGTTATGATGGGAAATTACACATTTTTATGGTACAATCTCTTTAAATGCTTTTTGATTTAGTTGTTGTGTTACTGTATCTCTGTGCAGGTTTGTTATGAAGTACGGTGAATTAGAAAGCAGAGGGGATGTCAAACCTGAGCTGCTGTTTGAAGAGACTGCAAAAGTGCTGCTTGCAGAGGGCATTTATTTAAGAAAGAGAGGAGGACCTGCGGTGAGCCTGAGAGCTAAATGATTCTTTAGACTACATGCATTTAATTTTGTATTTGTTCATCGTGTTTTTTTTATAAAGAGGGTGTGGCCAAAGTCTGTGTAGGGTTTGTTTATTGTTCTTTAGATTGACTGACATGTTGGCAGAGCAGCAAAGAGACACAGACGTGGAGACAAATATTCCAGAGAAACAGCCAGGGGCAGAGATGGTGAACCCTGACAGACAGACATCGTCATAAATGTACCACTTCTCTTCAGTTAGGGCAGTGTAAACTGCTCCTGCCTCTAGCACATCAGTGTGCCGGTCAATCATGCAATCAAACACTGGGACACAGATATAGTTTGTACAGTTGTGGACACTGTAAACTCACGTGTCTTTACCCTTTGCTGGTGTCAAATGAGTGATGTTAATGATATGTTTGATGTTTGAGAATTATTTTTGATTTAGGTCTTTATAGCCAAGCAGCTGGGGTTTAGTGAATGACTTTATAATACAGATCTTGCAAGTGTTTCACTTCTGTGAAAAATGTCTAATGTCTTGTGTAATAAAATATCTGGAGTGTTTAATGAAAGTAATTTCAAGTCCATTAACAACAGGAGTGGAAAAGTATCTGCATTGTAAATACTCAGTGTTATATTTCCAATTTTCTGAGTCACTCCATAAACTTATGATTCATATTGATATTAAACTGTTGTTTTTTTTTTATACTACATCTTTTTTTTTTTTTTTTTTTTGCTTATATTTTTATCCTCAACAGGATCTTAAAGAAACTTAGGGAAGTTTTTATGTATTTTCATTGTTTTTGTGATGTTAAAATTTATGTGATTATAAAATTTATGGATAGCTGATCTGCACAGACAATAATGAATTTCATTCAGAATTATCATTGTCCTTAACTTTTTTTTTTCACTCCTGCAGAGGTAACGTTAAAATAAAATATTTGGATATTTGAATTATTTACAATTGCTCACCCTCTTCACTAAATGAACCCTGCTAAACTAAGATACCCCGCAAGCTTTCATTGCCTACTTGTGATATAATCAGTAGACACAAAAGATAATAAATATCACAACAAATATGACTTTGTGAGGTTTTAAAAAGATCAAATCATTTCTGCTGTCATGATGACCAAAACTGTCTGGAACATAGAAATTTTAAACAATGACCCAGAAATTATTGACCATGCTAGCATTCTGTAATTGCCTAGACATTAATATAAAAAACAAAAACAAAGAAACAAACAAAAAAAGATATTCACCATCTAATCTGGCAGAACATGGAATTTCTTCCCATTCGAAATATCTCAAGCAGACATAATATCCAAGATGATTGACAGCGTTATTTTTTGCTGAAGAACATACTTTTTGTAAATGGCGAATGCATGGCTTTGTGGGATAGTGAATAGACACTGATTCATCACTGCTGAATTTGTTTACATAACCATTTTAGTGTAAATGTTTAAATGTGTAAGCTTACCAGGAACAATGCGAGTGAAGGATGTGAATCATTTCTGCAGTCACAGTAAAAGCAGACATGACGCATCAACTGAACATGCACTGGATTGATTGTTAGTGTTTGTTTTGTCTCTAAAGATGTTTTTCCAAGTGTAGACTATAAAAAGACCACTTAAGGACAAAAATCCTCTACTAACTGAACATCAGATCCAAATACATTTTACATTTTGTGTGCATGATGAATAAACAAAAATGTTCTGTGTCTTTATACTGAATATTATTAATTTGTCACATTCTAAACATGAGGACGTGGAGGGGAACAGTTTTTTAATATCTTCAGGTTCAGGTTCTGATCTTCACTGCTGTCTAAGAGGCTTAATAATTACGACAGTAACAATTCGTATGTATTATTTTGTAACACTCGCTAGCAGCAAGGAGTTAAACGGTCCTTTACAGTTGACCGCTAGATGGCAGTAATGTGATAACTATTGACACAAGTCAAGTGTGATATTTGTCGGCTGTTCTGTGCACATGCTTCCCTTCATGCATTTATACTGTAGGGCCTGACATGCTGAGAGAACATGGAGCTGTCAAAATGTGCATAACGCAAAACACATCTTGGATAACATTTTACCCACAGGTAATTTATTTTTGTTCGATGTTGCATTTCAATTCGTGTCATTTTGTCAGCCTTGATGGCTTTTATATGTGTGTTTTCATGTATGTGTGTGTGTAGTGTGTGTTGTGAAGGACCCAGATGCAGCTGAAATTAGTGAAGGAGAAGCGTGTAAGCAGTGAAGGCAGAGGCGCGTGACGACTGTATGAGCGCCGTCCTGCTCCTGAACACAACAACAACCCTTCAACAATCACCATGGTAACCACAGTTCCTCCCTTAACACCTCCCTAATGTTACTTCCACAAAAACATTATAATTTAATACATTTAATACTTCAAACTGTTTAGAGTATTAGTCTCTTGGGTGTTAGTGAGTATGGCTGCACTAGCCATGTTAGAGAAGACTGGGCCAGTTGTCACAGTGGTTGTATTCCAGGATCTGTAAGGTTTTTATAGTTTTAGTAGTGGTTTAAGTTTGTTTTAAAACAAACATAAATATGACTGAGAAATTATATTAAGAAGTGAACACAATAAAACCACACTAACAAGAGTCAACAATAAAGTATATTTGTACTGTTGTTTGGTTTTTTTATGCATGTCAGTTAGTCACACGTGTTTGGAATGTTTTCGGTTTAGACGGTTTATTCATTCCAATTCAATATTGCAAGCTGTAAGCTACTCAAACCCAATCCTTTGACTCTTATCTGATATTATGATAAGAGAGTATTTTTTATCCTGCACAAAACAATATGGATTACGATGACCGCTACAATCGTAAACTTACTAAATTAATAATAATAATAATAATAAAAACTGATTTAACTAAAAACAGTGATAAACGTTAGTATCTAACTACAGGTGCATCTCAATAAATTAGAATGTCGTGGAAAAGTTCATTTATTTCAGGAATTCAACTCAAATTGTGAAACTTGTGTAAATAAATGCAATGCACACAGACTGAAGTAGTTTAAGTCTTTGGTTCTTTTAATTGTGATGATTTTGGCTCACATTTAACAAAAACCCACCAATTCACTATCTCAACAAATTAGAATATGGTGAAATGCCAATCAGCTAATCTACTTCAAATCAAATGAAATGGTTTGGTTTGCTTTGCTTTACTATAATGTGGTGGGGTGGTGTTCTGATATTTGTGTTGTAGAGAATAATTTAATTGATTCACTTGGAGGGTAAGAGGGTAAGATTAATTGCCAAAGAAGTTGGCTGTTCACAGGAGTGCTGTATCCAAGCATGTTAATAGAAAGTTGAGTGGAAGGAAAAAGTGTGGAAAAAAAGATGCACAACCAACCGAGAGAACCGCAGCCTTATGAGGATGGTCAAGCAAAATTGATTCAAGAATTTGCGTTAACTTCACAAGGAATGGACTGAGGCTGGGGTTAAGGCATCAAGAGCCACCACACACAGACGTGTCAAGGAATTTGGTTACAGTTGTCATATTTGTCTTGTTAAGCCACTCCTGAACCACAGACAACGTCAGAGGCGTCTTACCTGGGCTAAGGAGAAGAAGAATTGGACTTTTTTGGGGTTTTGCAAAGTCCTCTTTTCAGATGAGAGCAAGTTTTGTATTTTATTTGGAAACCAAGGTCCTAAAGTCTGGAGGAAGGGTGGAGAAGCTCATAGCCCAAGTTGCTTGAAGTCCAGTGTTAAGTTTCCACAGTCTGTGATGATTTGGGGTGCAATGTCATCTGCTGGTGTCGGTCCATTGTGATTTTTGAAAACTAAAGTCACTGCACCCGTTTACCAAGAAAAGCATTCATGCTTCCGTGACCAGCTTTTTGAAGATGCTGATTTCATTTTCCAGCAGGATTTGGCACCTGCCCCCACACTGCCAAAAGTTGGTTAAATGACCATGGTGTTGGTGTGCTCGACTGGCCAGCAAACTCACCAGACCTGAACCCCAAAGAGAATCTATGGGGTATTGTCAAGAGGAAGATGAGAAACAAGAGACCAAAAAATGCAGACGAGCAGAAGGCCACTGTCAAAGAAACCTGGGCTTCCATACCACCTCAGCAGTGCCACAAACTGATCACCTCCATGACACGCCGAATTGAGGCAGTAATTAAAGCAAAAGGAGCCCCTGCAAGTATTGAGTACATGTACAGTAAATGAACATACTTTCCAGAGGGCCAACAATTCACTAAAAATGTTTTTTTTTTTAATGTTCTTATGAAGTATTCTAATTTGTTGAGATAGTGAATTGGTGGGTTTTTGTTAAATGTGAGCAAAAATCATCACAATTAAAAGAACCAAAGACTTAAACTACTTCAGTATGTGTGAATTGAATTTATTTAATACACAAGTTTCACAAATTGAGTTGAATTACTGAAATAAATGAACTTTTCCAAGACATTCTAATTTATTGAGATGCACCTGTAAATATTTTGTTATTTATTGAGTTTTGTATGTTAATATTTATGGAGTTTCAGGAACACAACTGAGTGCTGAAATGAATAAATTGCTGTGAAACAATTAAAATAACTGTCTAAAAAAACAATTTGCTAAAGTGAATCAGAATTCTTAACTCTATTTAACAAAGAGAGAAGGAGCGTGTTTGAACGTTGCATCAGCTCACTCTATTGCAAGGGTGCATACAGACAATGCATTTTAATGCTGCAAAGCCACTAGTTTGGGAAAAAAAAGCTTTCTTACTACTGAAAATGTAGTTTAGGTAGTTGCATAGTTGATTTGCAATTTGTAAATTGATTGATAAATTGTTTAAATTTTTAAAATGTGCAAAATTGTTTTATTATTTTTACTTACCATGAACTATTATAGAATAAGTAATAAAAAATTAAATTTTTAAGTTCCTAACTTCAGAAGAGGTCTGGTTCGTTTACACATATTTTTTATTTTATTTTAATGTCCTGAGAATACAACCGGCTTATTTGAAGCTCGGCGTCCCTGGCTATGTCTTCTCCTTTGTTATGTGCTCATAATGAGATATGATCTGTACACACTAGATGTGCACTACTGCTTCTGTCTGATGGCCAAACATCCCTTTGAGTGCTCCATCACCATAATCAATGGCAGGTTGAGCCGGCTGGGGTTTGAAGACCTTTACACAAACACTGTTTGTTTTACTTTTCCACGGCCATGGAGCTCAGAAGAAAGGCTGCCATCCAGTTGCCCTGGTCAAGGTATCGATTGGGACCCACTTGTTTGTTGTTTTATTTATTTATTTGTTTATTCAGCACTGGAACTCTGGGATCTTCTCCTCTGCATGTCAAGGGCATTTTCTTTCCCAGCAGAGCTTGATTTTTCTTGTCCCTGGCCTGCAAAAATTTCAATCTGCTGTGCAGTGCAGGCCTGCTTTACTGATTAATTACATAAAGATGCCTGATGGTTTAAATTAGCCTGGTATATTACTTGAGAGACCTGAATTACTGTACTTGGTATTCCTCTCTCTGCTGAGGTATGCACAAATACAGGCAGCTTACAATCCTTAACATAAAATATTATGCTCTCCCAAACTGGGCCAAGACAGAGCATGTTTCAACTATTCTACTGTATCTACTCACAAAGTTCACAATCAAAGAGATGGTTTGTGGGAAGTGGGAACCTGAAATTTGTTAAAACTTTACACTCTAAAAAGGAATAAACTGAAAAGGGTTTTACAGCCTGATGCCAAAAGTAAACATTAGCAAATCCTGGACCTTAGATATATAATAATTATTCATTTTGCTTACATGCTATAATACTATTAAAAGTAGCAACCATGCATACAGTATATAACATATGGAGTTTAATTATATCTGAGAACATACAACCCTTTGTAATGTATTATGAAACCTGCAGTGCGTTATGTAAACTTAAGTAAAATGCTCCCAATCTTCCTATTAGGTGTCCTTTATAATACCTTTAACATTGGACCTATAATGCATTATAACGATTAATAATTATTTATAATGCACACTAAAATGCATCTTTGTCTTTTCATAAATAACAGTAGTAAATAAAAGCAGTTATAATCCATTATAGTACTTAAATCTTTATACGTTAGCCCTATAATGCATTGTAGTTATGTTCTGCTTACATGCTTTAATGCATTATACAGTTTAAAATATTTGCATAGTTAACAATCCATTATAATGTATTATGATGGCTGTTTTTACAAAGAGGAATGTTAAATGGTTTGTAAAGTATTGTGAAACATTTACAGTGCATTTTATAAACTTATAGTAAAATGCCCCTAAACGTCTTATTCTTTATTAATGCTTTGACACTTTAAAGAGTTCAAGAACAAAACCAATTATCTATAGAACGTATAATGTCGTTTTTTAATCTCAAATAAGCTAGCACTGTACTTTGTATATGTACCATTAAAGATTCATATATTTAGTCACTAATTGCTTTTTATAATAGAGAGAAAATTCAATTAAATTTTAAGTTAAATGTCACTAGAAATAAAAGAATGAACCTGTTAACCAAGTGAAACACAAAAGAACTCCAGTGCTGCCATGTACACTTTGCTGTTTATATCACTGTTGCGTTGTTGGGATATACAGTAGCCTGTCTAAAGTCATAAGGTAGACATGAAAAATACAGTATTTAGGCCAGTTTAGTTCTCCTAAAAGCCTCAGTTTAAACTGTCAGGCATCTCAGTTGACCAGGCAAAGGGTTAAAGGCTCTCCTGTGGAGTTCTGCCTCTTCACCGTCAACACGCACGATCCAGGTCAATGCAATTTGCTCTGCAGGCGAGTTCATTTTCACATGGCATTGAAATGCACGGCCACACGCGCCGTCTGCATTGCCTCAGGTCTGTTTCCTCTCTTCTGTCACCTAGAGCTAACCTTTTACATGATACAATTCTAAATAATTGGCCTTGATAATTGATCCTTGTGAAATGGTTTTCTAACAAGCCTAAATTGCATATAACAGTATTTCACTTAAGCTGTGCTTTCTAAAATCAGAGCCGAAAGCTCACAATTAAAAGCCTGGGGGATAAAACGGAGCCCAAAGAGCAACTGCACCCATGTGGTGTGTTCATGTCATAACTTGCTCCATCCTTGCCATTTAGACCCTTATGTTGTTCAGCAATGTAATGTACTGACAATATACAGTGAAAAAATATTTTACAAAGCTGTAAATCAAAAATAAATTATTGGTTTTTCAAGAAAATATTATTTTACTCTTTCTAAATTTCAAAATTTCATGTTTATAACAGTTCACATGAAAATTAAAATATGCTAAAAATTAACTCACCCTCACCGCCATCCAAGATAAATGAAATTGTTTCTTCACTGGAACAAATTTGAAGATATTTAGCATTTCATCACTTGCTCAACAATGGATCCTCTGCAGTGAATGGGTGCTGTCAGAAAAACATCTGGTAAAAACATCGCAATAATCCACAGATTATGTAAATAATCCATAAACTGTGTGTTTGCAATATAAACAAATCCCTCAAGATGATTTTTTAAGTCTTCTATCCATAATACTGCTTTCTCCAGTGAAAGCTCATCTCGCCTGAATCAGGAGAGAAATATGCTCAAATCAAACACTGAAAAAGTTCTAAATAAATGTGTCTGTGGATTATGATGTGAGAGGACAACAGGGGATTGACGTTTTCACTGGAGGAAGTGTTATTATGAATTATGGACTGGTATTTTGGCCTGAAGCGACGGTTTAAAAGTAAAAGATCCTGATGGATTTGTTTTGTATAAACATACAGCTTTCCACTTCACTAAAAGTTAATTGATAGACTGGAGTCATGTGAATTACTTGGGGTTTATTGAGATGTTTTTATCATCAACCATTCACTGCAGAGGATCCATTGGTGAGTGAATGATAAATTGCTAAATTTCTCCAAATCTGTTCCTATGAAGAAACAAACTAATCTAGGATGGCTTGAGGTTGTGTACATTTTCAGCAATTTCTTTATTGGGTGAATTAATCCATAAATTCAATGTTTTACTAGTTTCTTTGTAATTATTTGGTAAATTTACTAGCAATTCCTGAGTGAATTTTTTTTCAGTGTACTCATAAAACGATCACCCGGGAGTCAGGGGTTGGTGTGATCGAGGCCTTCTGTGGTTGTGCTTCCTGTTTTTTGAGCGCCCTACAGGGTCTGTGAGTTATGATATACCCTACCCCAAAGGTGCAGGTGAGCCCAGACTGATCTGAGATCAAACGCAGCCACGGGCGAGCCCTTTTACCTGATTCCATGTCCTCAGGCGATGAAGTCTGAGCCGAGCTTTGGAGGGGCAAGAGGTGTAAAGGGATAAATGGAAACCGAATTCAACAGGCTGCTGCCAAGCGTGGTGTCATCAGCCAATGCCACACAGGCACCTTTTTCTCCCTGACAGAAGCTGTTCAAGGCATGTTTTTTCACTTTCTTATCTTCTTTTTTTAATCCTTCAAGGACAGGAAGAGCTCTAATGGGAGAATAAATCATGTGACATCTGCACATTTTTATTTAAAAAAAATGAACATCACTGCTTGAGACTTTTGAAAGAACCCTTTTTTTGTGGGATTTAGCCATCACTCTCGGTTCTGAGAGAACAACTCGTGTTATTGACACCACAAGCACCTTTCTAACCCTTCAACACACTCATTTGGATGTGTGAGACCAATCGCTATCATTCTGCCTGAATCCTTTAATATCATTTCTGGACTTTCATCAAGTTTTTGGCTGGTACATTTGGTTTAGGGAATCAGATGGTATTTGTTACACAAAGAGAGTTTCTCGCACAACCGGAGCTGTTAATTATGATTGGTTTGTTATTGCTCACCAGAGCATAACAAATCGCCATTATGTTGTTTTGCTGAGTCTAATTTAATTGTAACAAAAGTAATTATCCCTCATTTATATTGATGCCATAAGCAGAAGTGAGAGAGCACCTGCTGCCATAAGCCTGTTGTATACTAAAAATAAACCTGGCCTTGTGTTCTTCAACATACCATATATCAAGAATGTCCTCTCCCGCTGTATATTTGCAGAAAGATAAATATGTTCAGAATGCATTGTGTTTTTGGGTGAGCTGTATAAAAAAATCACAAGTAAGGTTGACAATTTCTTAAAATGTGCATGTTTTTGCACACATTTTTAAGAATCAGTGGTATAATATAAATTAAAATCACTTAACTTAAATCCAACTTAGAACTACTTGCAAATCTGATGCAGTGGTGCTTAAAATAATCAAATAACAGTCAATTTAACAATTTTTCTCAAAATAAACGCATTTATATTTCAAACAACCCAACAAATGTGAAGAACTAAATGCATGCTCACTGAAAGTGAGACAACAAAATACATGAAGAAAACAAGATACCTTTCTGCATCTACTGACCCCAACACTTGGTGCACCAAACCCTGTAACGGTAACAGTCGGTGGCTAATTTTCACAAACAAATGAATCATTCTGAGTAGACAGTTAACTCCAGGCATTGAAACCAAGTTATTAAAATTGTCAACAACATCAACAAAAGCAACACTACAAATAAGACTGGCAAACTGTGAAAACTGCAACATAATTCATTCTTCATCCCCCGGTGCATGCTGGGAACACCGGCATTGTAAAGCAGATTTTAAAATATGTTTTAATTTATGGTTATTTTTTGATAGGTTTTGCAATTTTTTGTAATTACTTAGAATGTCAATTCTTAAGTAATAATACTTAAAGATTTTTATTGTTTTTGCTTGTATTTGGTTGAATAGTAGAATATGCTTAATATTTTGAAGTTCATGCTTGAACTGAGTTCTTTTCTGCTACATTTTCAAAAAAAAAAACTAAAGAGAAGTTGCTTTGGAGAATATCAAAATCCGATCGAGTGACTTCTTATTTTCTACATAAATTTCTCCCTGTTGACTTGTATCTCATCTGGTGTATTTTGACCGAGGTAGAGGAGAAAAAGTCAAGTTTTCCCACATAATTTCCAGCATGACTTATTGAATATATCAATGAAACCTACTTTTCCATGAGAAACGTACAGTAAAAATAGACAAACACCTGGGGCTAGTCCATTCGGAGCGCTGCCAATTACTACACCTACCAAGCTGAACGACACTCAGCGTCCCTGAAAAGTTCTACCCATCCTTAACACTGATTTGTATTCAGTGTCTTGACTATTAGCCTACTCAAGTATGAATGTAGAGGACATCTTTCCGTGGCACCATCTTCCCCCAGGGGGACGGTTAAAAGATCCCATCGTATGCGGTGAAGGCTATTTTTCTGGGCGTTGTTTTGTCTGATGGCCCCACCGATATGACAACCCCCACCCTGGAATCTCAGCAACATTTTGTCCCCGTAAGAAGGTGTCAATAACAGGCTCCAGTCACCCAATCTTCAGGCCCGCCCGGCTCCGCAGGCTTTTTCCGGGAATGCATCCTTCAATGTTCATTCTTTATTAATGTTTGTCAGGAGTGATTCTCGTGCTGTCTGGGTTGGAGGATTGACTGAAGACACTCGGAGAGCTGCATAATGAGAATCTTTAATATCGTCTCCCTGTCTCCCTCCGCTGCAGATGAGATTGTTTGGGGCTAAACTAGCGAATGCGCTAAAATACTATTTATTTTCTGATGGGCCTGTGGCATCTCTCGGTTTCTTTCTCTCTCTCTCTCTTCTCCATTTCCTCCGTCCGTGAGACCTGAGTGCTCATGTGAAAAGTTTGCATCGCTAAAGAGGAAGAGGGAAATAACCTTGGGGGAGTAATTTGACTCCGTCACTTGTCTCCGTCTGACAGAAGAGGCGATTACAGCCTCGGCTCTCAGAACTCGAGTGTTTGCAAATACAGTATTCACGTACAGTTGGGCTCGGGCAGCTGTGTAATCACCCCCCTAAGTAATGTGACACTTTCTTGCTGCAGTAATAAGGGAAGGAGATTTGAAATTTTCTCTCTCATCCTCCCATGAATAACATTAAAAATGGAAACCGTCCGAAGCGGAGGATGGTGATGAAGCCCCTCTTATTAATTATGGCTTTAAATAAATAATGCATCCTCGTCTGGATCTATTCTCTTCCGCTCGTTCATCCGCCCTCTTCATCTCGCTCTCATCCACAGTTCAGCACTTCTGATCGATCCTTCAAGGACGGTGGGAGATTGGATGATGGCCGAGACACACTTTCTTCCGGAGGCTTGAGAATTTCAGTGGAAGTGCTTTTTCTTCTTTTGTTCCTGGCATTACCACAGAATTGATCTGAAAAATGCACCAATTTCTAAAAGAAAAAAAAAATATTGGCAGGGAGATGATAGGCATCAGGAACTGAAAATAGCACAAAGCCTCAGTGCTGGACTGACTGAAAATTCTCAGTCATACATAATAAACTTTTTTCAGCAGGAAAATGCATGTCATCTAATCTGCAAAACAGCATGGCCTTATTAAATTGTGCACTTCCGTACAACAGTTTGGGGTGTTAATTTTTTATTTTATTTTTATTTTTGTGTCACTAAAGCTGCATTTATGACCAAAAATGCTAATATTAAAACTATATTTTTACAGTTTAAAGTAATTTTATCTTTTTAAAATATATTTTAAAATGTAATTTATTCATGTTGTTGTGAAGCATTCATGTGATCCTTCAAAAATCATTCTAATATGCAGATTTGGTGTAACATTTATTATTGTCAATGTTGAAAACAGCTGTTACTTAATATTTTTGTGTAAACTGATGCATTGTTTTTCAGGATTCTTAGATGAATAGAAAGAACATAAATGATTTGAAATGAAAAATATTTTGTTAAATTATAAATGTCTTTAATAGTCAGTTACTATTCTGAGTAGAAAATTAACTCCAGGCTCTGCAAAACAAACACCAAACAACATCAACAAAAGCACTGGCTTGCAACCAAATAAATTATTCATGCCCCGGTGCATGCTGGGAACACCTGCTTTGTGAAGTTAAACTGATTTTACTTAAGTACTAAAATTTGTGGAATAACTATACAAGATTTTCCACTTTGGAAACAATACTTGAAATCTCACTATAAATATCTGGGAAAGTTAGAAAAACACATTGTCAACTCTTTTTGAGTTTAATTTACTTATTGTCCCTTAAGCTGAACAACACATGAGACAGAAAAAACATTACTGTTGTTGATTAAAAATGTATGGAATCTGACATTTGTCACAATTTATACTGACTTAATTTAATATTTATATTTCTATGCTTAAGACTAGAGAACTATAGTTTTAAAGTGTATTGTGTAATTCATCTACCAACCGGCAACTTTGGCCTGCGTGCACTCTGGAGCTGAGCAGGGTTAATGGTGGTCAGCTAGTGAGGCCAGCAGGGGGCGCTCATCCTGGGACTGGCCCCTGTATAGTCATGAAAAAACCACTGCTTAGCTGTTAAACCTGTGGATTCTTAACCTTGTGGATACTTACTTTTGTCAGTTCAATATAACATTATTAAATGAAACGAACTTGTTTACAACACATAAAATCACAGCAGTTTGCATTTATTGTAAGAGCTTTTGTCCAGTTTACTTCGATGACCAACTTCATTGTAAAGGACCTTTTTTTGTGAATATTTATAAGGTTTTGAGGTCATCTGTAAACTATAAGTTGACAAAATGAACATTTATATTTGTCCCAGCATATGCCTATCCCAGCAAAACACACACAAAAAATATTGGTCAATCATTTTACTTTAATGGGCATTTGCAAATTTTCGGACAAAAAAATGTTGTCGATATGGCTCAAGGATGCAAGCTAAACACTTTTGGCTAGTAGAAGTATGTCCAGCTCCAACAAAAAAAATCCTAAGATTTAAAGTTGAACATTAAGAATTATGCTGATAATAATCCATATTCATTTTCCAGCAAGTATTGGAAAGGCTTAAATAAATGTGGACATTGTTACACAAGATCTACAAGATTTCCCTTTAAACACTTTTTTGATTCCAAGCTCTTTTACAGATTGGCTCAGCGTGTTTTTCCATTTTTCACGTCTTTGTCCTTGCTTTGTTATAATTCTCCTTTAAGTGCTGTTGATGTCAAGCCTTAAATCTCCCAGATTTATTGTCAGATAATTCAGGACGGCCTTTGTATTTGGCTGTCACTGTCTGCAGTCAAAGAGCCGGCCCTGTCTTGACATATCACACGTTCAGCCGCTTTGCCTTCAGTGTTGTGAGGTTGGGGGGGGAAAGGAGGATTGTTTTGGTGGGAAGGGATGATGAAGTATGAAAGAGAAATGAATAAAAGAGTAACTGCCTCCTCCTTTCTCTTCTCAGCACTGGTGCAGAGTTGAGGTTGTCTGTGATAATCTTATCGCACTATGATGGCGAGCGGATGGGGACAAAAGCGGCAGAGACACGTTGAAGGTCTGATGGGTTGCTGATTGCAAAGCTGTCCAGCGAAGAGACAGTTGCCATGGAAATGATGAATGACATGTGTCCCACCTGATAGGACGGGCACAGCAGTGGAGTGATGAATAGGAACATTTGTGTGTGAGAGAAGATGAACAGCTTTAGGGATTTTTGGTAGCAGTTTTCATACCACACACACACACAACGAACAAGTACAAGTACTTTAATACCAAGGAATCTAGGTTTCAGTGTGGGTAGTTCAAAAGTTTTAGTATATGGTCGTAATATGGTTCTTAAGTGATCATTTGGTAAAATTCATGTCCATTTATGTAAAAAAAAATGTAAATAGCTACATTTTATTTAGCATAGTTTATAATTTATAATTATAATTTTTTTTTTTAGAATTATTCTTATTCTCTTACTTTTTGCTTTCATTTGTTTATTGTAAAGTCATGTGACATTAATTTTCAGAAGTACAAATACTATATTATGAGTTTTTATTTGTTTGTGATGTTTATTTTATTGTATATTTCTAATGTGATTATATTAAAGTCATGTGACATTAATTTTCAGAAGTACAAATACTATATTATGAATAACATATCCATTAGGTTTAACACCTATTTTATTAATGCATAATGTCATATATAATAATAATAATTCAATAATAAATGATGAACATTTGTTTAACACCTATTTAATTAATATAAGGTTATAAAAATTTACAGGAATTACGTTTGTAACATCAAGGTCATGGGTTTGATTTCCATAAATTAATAAAAATTTATACCTTGAATAAAAAGTAAATTTCTTCAGGGGTGGGTTTGATTTACCATAATTTATTAAATGTAATTTGCATAAGTAATTGCATGAGGTCATCCTTTTTAATACGTACCAAATATTATATAATAATATATGACTTAACATCACTGTCTGACACGGAAATATCTTGTTGCAATGTATTACCAGAGAACCCATGACAGATTATTATTATTTTTTTTTAACCATATTTCCCTCATTTTACAAGGACAAAGTGATTGGAGGAGGGTGTGAAACGAGCTTGTGTTTGCTAATACAACAGACACAACATGGCCTCCGGTCGCCTCCTCAGCGCTGACTGTGATAAATGAGTCTGGAAAAATGTGCAGCTTCACAGCAAACTCACTCACAGCTGCAACTTGAGGAGGACTTTTCAGGTATTTTTAGAGAGCTTTTCTCCACTCTTTCTCTTACTCTCCTCGAGTGTTTATCACCAGGTGAGGAAGCAGGTTCGGTCGCAGACAGTCGCTCAGCTAACCCGGGAAAAAAGCTCTCTTTCACACACTGAACATAAACTAATTTTGGGCTCACTTGAGAGAATTGTTTCCTTCATTAGGGAAGCTAAAGTGTGGTGTTCATCTCCCTCTGATTGCTCTTCGGAGGTGCTTGAGGGGCCCAGACTCCCATTAGCCTGATGAGGAGCTTACTCTGCTAACCCAGCTATATAGGACAAATTACATACATACAGTATGTGTGTGTGTGTGTTTGTATTTTTGTATTCAGTGGGTATTAAATGGTATTAAGTGAGTGTAAATCAGTGTACAGTATTGAAATGAGTTCTGAGCTGACTAGTTCTTTCTTATCTTTGAGCAATAGATGTTAAAAGAATGGAGGATTGATTTACGGTGTTTTTATGAGTGTTAGGATTTATTTATTGTTAAGAATTTTTCGCTTAAAGGAATATTGTATGTTCAACACAAGCACAACTGACAGCGCTTGTGGCAAAATGCTGATTTCCACAGAAACATATCTCCTTTTCTTTAAAAAAGAAAAAATTTGGATTACTGTGAGGCATTTTCAATGGAAGTGAATGAGGCCAATCTGTAAATGCCAATAGTGTAGCCACAAGAGGTAAACAACATGCCTGATAACTTGACTTTAGAGTGAATAAATAACTTACTAGCCTTATAATGCATGTGCAATTTTGTTGCAATGACAACATAACACCTATATATATAATTACAGGCCTCATTTCATTAATTCATTTTTTAGGGATGAAGGATAAGCCAATTTTTTTTTTTTTTTTTTTTTTTTTTTTTTTGTGGTATTTCTGTTGTGTTGTTGGTTGTTCCTTTATAGGTATCCTTAATAAGTAAATGAATTAAAAGTCCAAGTAAAACCATTTAAATCAAAAGAAAAAAAAAAACACTCATAAGCTCTACAGTGTTCTTCATGACCATGACAGGACCAGAGAGGGTAGGTATCCACTTTTCAACATGCATTGTTGTGGTTTGACGTTTATCTTCATTGCAATCCTTCTCTCCGGACTTCCACATGGTATCCAAAACAGGCCCATCACATCCGATCATAACTCACGCTGGCTATGGCACCAGCACACCGGCAGACTGCAGAACTAGCCTCGTTGAGTATCTTCAGAGTTGATCAATATTTAATGTGGCCTTTAACAAGATCAGATTTAGCAAAGATATTCTGCTCTCCCTCTTGCACGAACATGGCTGCTCTGGCCTTGGGGTGGAGTAGAGGAGGAGAGGTGCCAAGAGCCCTTTGGGTTTTATTAATATGAGTGCTTGACCTGTGTCTGCCCGACACACTACGCTGAGCTGGGAATACATTTTTCCTTTTTAAGTCCAGCTCTCGCTTGAATTCCAGGGAGCAACAGCCGAAGTATTTGTTCAAAAAGAAGAACATGTTTGACTTCACTGAATCTTAATGGTAATTTCTGCACCTGTGGCATTTTCTTAACCAATGAGCCTGACCATAATGGAGTCATCAATTCATCTGCAGCTCGAACCTTAATCACTTCGTGTCCCGCAGCGCTCTTTTTATGCAAGCTGCGAGATAACTAAAATATCTGGATATTTCGAAGTCAAAGGTTTGAAATTTTTGGGATTTTTAATGTTTTTAGTGTTTTTGTATGTTGTGTTTTTCTGGTTATTTATGATTCAAAGGTTTGAATACAGTAGTAAAAGAATAACATTGTGAAATATTAGTAATACAATTAGTAAAGATTTTATATTATTTTATTTTCTAATTTATTTAGTTGATTGATGTGCTGAGTTTTATTTTGTTATTACTATTGTGTTGTGTTTAGTGTGATTCTTCAGCATATTAGAATGATTTCTGAAGGTTCATGTGATTCGGTTGTTCCATCACAGGAATAGATTATATTTTTAAATACATTAAAACAGAAAGCAGTTAGTTTAAATTGTAATAATAATTCACAATATTATCGTTTTTACTTTTGATTAAATAAATGCAGCTTTTGTGAGCACTGGTTAAAAAAAATTATTCCAAACTTTTGACAAGTAGTATATATAGATTACATTTATATGTAATATGTATGATTTAATGTAAGGCACAAAAAATAAAAAGTTGTGATGGGGTTAGGTGATTATAAATAATTCTATTTGAGAATCGGGTTAGAGTTTGGATTGAATTTTTTATAGTAGTATGGTACTTATATTGATTGAAAATTATATAAAATAAAATAAAATGCTGAATGGCATCTTCTGCCAAATCCATAAAAAAAAATAATCTGATCAGGGTAGGACCTGTTAGGATAACTCCCCTGACCCTCATCTCACAGCGTCACCCCTGGACGTCTGTTCTGCAAAGCCAGAGCTTCACATTCATATTCTATTCATAAAGGTAATGCAGGCCGTCTGGCTTTTGATGATCACCTGTGGCCTTCTCTTCAGAGCACCGAGCCAAAGATGGGGGTACAGAGGGGGGTACCACGGGAAGGTTGGGGGGGGGGTGATCAAATTTGAACGTGCTGAAGCCTCCTCCGTAAACGAATCACCCGCCTCGTCGATCAGACCTTTACACAAATAATACATCCATCAGCTTGTCGTTTCCCCTGCCCTCTTTACCGTTATCTCCTCCCGAGGCGGTCAATATCCTCAGGGCCCTGATCAGATCACAGCGGTTCCATATTTAATAAAGCTCTCCCAGCAGCCGGGCTTCTGCCTCATCCCAGACCCACATTCATTTCCATTATAATTACCTGAGCCTCTTCCCAACCCCCTCCCCTCCTCCACAACCTGCCCGAGCCCTTCCAGAATCCAATCTGTGCCATCGCCCACAGTAAATCTGGCCGATATAAATAATAATGTGCGTGCAAATGAAATGCGAAAGATTACATTTGGTCACATGAAGGAGGATGGAAGACCTTAAGGGGTGAAGGCTCGGTGGTGTATCCTGGATCGAAAAAATATCTGAAGGTTAATTTGTTTTGATGCCGTTGGCAAAATCTTTGGGGCCCCTTCTCATCGCGGAGTGACATCTGTGTCGTGGTTAAAGAGACAGAGGACTAGTGGGTGAGGTTAATGGTAGTTGAAGTGAGTGTTGGATGGTGGGTGAGGTTAATGGTATGGTGTGTCTTGGTGGCTGCACACGGGAGAAAATCTAGTGACTAGATCAGTATATTGATTGTTACAATAAAAATGCAATTTTGTATGATTACAATAAAATAACTGCTTTCTCGTAATTTATTCCTGTAAAGGCAAAGCTGAATTATCAGCAGCCATTACTCTTTTCAGTGTCAATGACCCTTTTCAAAATCATTCTAATATGTTTTGTCAAGAAACATTTATATTATCATATAAAAAAAACAGTTGCTATGTTTAATATTTCTTCTAGTAGGTTATTCTTTAATGAATAATAAGTTATTATATTTTTATTTATTTTTATTTTTAAACAGTTTGAAATTTATTTTTAAATATAAAATATCATGATAATTAAAAAATGTTTCTGGTGAAAAAAAAAGCAATAATAATGATTTGTCACAATGAAGGAAATTTAAAATGACTGGTGAAGGCAAATTTACTTTATATTATGCAAACTGAACGTATGAACTGGTGAAGGCAAAATGGTGGCTCAGTATTATGCAAACTTAAGGATATAACACACTTACAATTAAAAAACCTCCATGGATGCATTTTGTGTCTACTGTGCCACTGGTTGCACCAGATTGCATTCAATTTCAGACTATAACAGCTGTCAATATAATGCACTTTGGCCTGAGCGGTTTTCTAAATAAACTGTTTATGTCTATCCAAATGTCTGTTCCCTGGCAGGCATGTTTTATTTCCTATAACAGTTCATCTTAAGAGTGCTATTGTAAACACACGGCCTATGGTCTCTTCTCCAAACTCAATTAACTTGTCCGAGTCAAGTCTGTAATGCTCCACCTTGTTTAGACCCAGTGATGCAAACACTTATTCTCTAATTGCCAACTCCACTTTAGCACATCTATTTCTTGTGGAATATTGATTGACTATATTTTGACTCTCTTCTTATTTACAGCGCAAGAGTTATTTAGGCTTTCGACGTACAAAGCTAAACTCTGCTACAAAATGCATTGCATTCCCTCAAATCCTTTGATTGTAAAAGATTGATTCCTACGTTCTTTATCCTAATGATGTTGGATACTCTTACACAGTGATTTTGATAGATGAAAGATGGCTAGATAGATACACAGCTTGTCATATGATTAGCTTTTATGTTTTCCTTTGAGACCAGTTTATAATGTGGCAAATCTCTACAGAGAAACAGCATCATGACAAAGGATCTGGGTTTGTGTCAGCAATTCCTGAAGTCTTGCAATCAAATGCCAAACATGATTAATACCCTGAGTGGTAAAAGGAAAAGTGGGTAGACAGAGACTAGAAATAGAACGAGAGCGAGAGGGGAGAGGGACTATCAGTGCTCAAGATAATTTACTTGAGGGACAACTGAAATCTATTCAGGAAGCGTTGCTGGATTAGTAGAAACTGCCTTTAATTAACAGTGACACTGTGCAACCTGTTCCATACGAGCGGAATACCAAATATTTAACTCTCTGATCTCATTATAGAAATAAACAAATGGTGTGCACATTGACAACGGCTGTTGACTGTGCCAAAAACGTGTCCAATCATGGATCCTATCCTCCACAGAGTCTTACTCATGCAAGCATTCGCTTTCCTATTATAAATGCAACTACAAAGCATCGCTAATGGCTTCTGAATTATTTACTCCGGATACATTTTTAGCTCTCCATAAAGCCTAGGCAATGGCTTGTTCTGTCTTTTGCAGATTGTGTAAATTGATTTTCTTTTACTTTTCTGGATTGTTTTGATTGCTGAGCGTTAACTGACACCCACTTCTTTCTCCCGTCTTTTTGCTTTGTTTCATCACCAGTTGAATATTTTATTTTGCAGGTGAATCATAATGTAGAATGAAAATAAAGTACGTCATTTTAGTGCAAAAACCTGCATCTTATCCACTAATCATATGCAATCGAGTTTAATCAGGTGCTAAATACCGCTGTGGTACATTTAAATTTAAAGTCATTCTCATTCATTTCAGCACAAACGTGCCACCTTCGTATTTAAATTGTGCTTATTATAGGTTACACTTTATTCACAAAACAAAAAAATGAACACGTCACTGTCAGCGCAAAGCAGGTAGTAAACTGAATTTGGTTTAAAATAGTCATTTATATACGTTTTCTAGCAATCATGTCAGCAGTAATTGAACAAATGATGGAGTAAATCAAACATATATAATATAAAGCACACTTTACAAGTATATCCAATCCCAGCATAATATGGCATATCATCAAGAGTTGTGTTGTGCTTCCCAAATTGCAGTCGGCACTGAATTTGTGGGCATGTTTGTGCTGTTACCTGATTTGCATAATTCCTTCAGTGAATCAGGCGCTAAAACAAATAATGCAAATAAACCATGCTATCATTCATAGTGAAAACCTTGATGGGTGATCTCTAATGGTGTGCAATGCATAATAACACCAACATTGTTTGGATGTTTTATTCTTCATTATGATTTGCGGTTTGATACCGTTAGCGAAAGCCATTGTGCATTGAAAAAAAATGACATCATGACTTAAATGCGATACAGGAAATGTGACAGTAAGAAATGGAGTGGTATGTTGATTCCTGGCACTGCTAGCCTAACGCAACCTGTGTGTTCCCAAAGTTAACATCTTCCAATTAATTGGAAATAGTCTTAATTATAGAAATGTTTCAATCTAGGCAAGGTTTTTGGTCGCTGATTAGTAATATTATAATAATATATAATAATTAGTAATGGGATTACCTGTGAGGATGTGTAATTGTGTATGAAACATCATCTCTCTGCCCATAAGGGGAAGGATTTGTTTTTTTTTTGTCTTGTAATTTTGTTATGTTGATTTTGTTTTTTACTTGACTTTAGAGTAGAGGTTTGGTTATTTATCCACTGCTGGTAGATGCTGATTCTGGCTGCACCATCTTTATCCATTCAAAAGTAGCCATGTACTCTGATGAAAAAAAAAAAAAAAAAAAAAAAAATGCAAGCAGCATATAATTAAAAAAATACAAAAAAAAAACAAAAAAAAAAAAACAAATTTATATATATATATACACACACACACACACACACACACACACACACACACACACACACAAATACACATATATATATACATATACATATATATATATATATTCACCAAACTTTACAAGCATAAAAGGGACCTTTATTGACTCAAAAACAGTGCAAATACATCAGAGTACAAATCACACACTTCTGGTGGTTCAAGCGGCTGCTATTGAAATGAATGTGAACGCTATAAGATTCTGCTTATAATTGCCAAAGATTGTTATTTTATTGAAGAGAGACTCTGTGACTGAACGTTCTTTAGAAGCATGCTGAATTAATACGAATCGTCACGAACACACTGTTGACTGACATGAGAACTAAATGCATATGTAAATGAACAAGTCTTCAGTCAGCGATTTTTCTCAGCATCACACGGCTTTTGCGTAAGTGTTCTAGGAAAGTCTGAAAATAACTCTCTTCTGTATCAAGCAGATCTAAATGTGTTTAACTTACAAATGAAGTTTGCCAGCGCATCAGCATACTATTTCACTGGCGCTAATGAGAGCTGAAGAGAGGCTAGAGGGGCTCTGTGGGGTCTAACGTGCCAACTGTGGAATATGCAAACTAAGCCCGAGTCAGGGGCGCATCAGATTGGCCACGCAAAGCAAATTTGCATGTGAGCCCAAGCAGCGCTGCTCTCGGGTTGCTGCGACGTCGCCCACCGTGCCACTGCATAGTCCCCAAGAGTCAATGTAGCTTGATTACACTTCACACTCACCAAATTATAATGCAAATAACGTTCCAGCCATTAACCATGCAAACCGCTTGAAATGTGCACGTGTCCCTATGGTGTGTGATGTAAATTGCTATGTCACATTAAAAGTGACACCGGTAATTCTGCACATTGTGAAGTTATTGGGTGCCAGATCTTATGAGCCGTTGTGACAGCTATGCAGATGAGTGCATTTTGCCGTACAGAGTCAATTTGACACAGTCACAGGAGAGAGATTGCTTTTTTAAGCATAATGAAACCACACAAATTAAGAAATTACCTTTGAGCAAACCCAGCCCTCCTCCCAGTTTTACTGGAAACCCTACGATTTCCGTAGAGTCAGAATAGCTTTAGAATTAGTCTGACAAAGAATTATTTGACATTCATGTTCATTCATTTCTCATTTAACCATAACCGAATGATTTGAATATGGCCAGCTGAGAGGGTTTAATTAGAGGTTAGGAGAGGCTTTCCTACCTTTATATGCAGGATATGACTGCCACAAGCATAGTTAGGCCATTCGTTATTGATTTCTTTTTCAGAATGTTTTTTTTTTTTTTTTTTGTACAATTTAATGAGCCAGAGGTGGATTTTGCCTTCATTTATATTGCAATGCTTTTATATATAGATTTGATAGTTTTTGTCTTGTTCTGGATGCAAATATTCTAAAACTATGAAAATCCATCATAAAAATCATATTTTTTATATTTAAAGCTATTCATAATCTAAACAAATGTTATATAATGAGAGAAAAAATAAAAAAAAATCAAGTGAGTGTATAACCAAAAAGGCAACATTCATGTCAGTAAGGAGCATGAGATGAAATACGGCACGTCATGTCAGAAGAAAATGTTTTATTGCACATTATTTCCAATCAGGCTTACATGTTGTATGCATTTATATACAAATGAAACCTGTGAGAGTCATAAAAGTGTGTTTGAAGAGTTTTCATAAAGGTACACAGAGCCACAAGTGTACATGAAACGCTCTTGCTGGGTCTTGAAGAATGCAAACAGGCTATGAAAATAGACTTTATGCAAAACAAAAGCACAATAATAAGTTGTTTTGTCTTTGAACAAATCAAATAATTTCAGTCCATATGTCTCACTCACACTTTTTTTTTTGCTGACATATGGCTCTCACAGCTGATTCAGTGACATACATAATGCCTTCAAAATAGCAGTCCTCTCTCTCTTTGACATTAAGAGGCAGATGACTGTGCGACTATAAAAAGTGTCAGGAGCGATTTAATTTCCCTCCATCTGTCTGAGTGCTAGTACACTATGTGGGTAAGCATGCTGTTCTCCCCTTTAACATCACACCTCTCCTGCAATCTGAGCTCATCGCGTGCTCCTGCTTTAAACACACATCATTCAGAAGAGGGCTCCTGAGAGGGCTGATTGGCTCCTAATTAGAGAGCTTTGTTAATGACAGGTAGTGTCAGATGCTAATGAGGGACTGATTGGAGTCTTTGGGAAGTGGAGATGATTGGGATGTCTCGCAGTTAGAAGTCAAATACTCATCAGCAAAGACAAGGGGATGAACAGGTTTCTAATCCCGAAAAACTTTCTGGGTTCATTCAGAACGGGACGGTCTCCGTCTCGTCTCAAGTGATCACACTTGATGTTAATGCGTGATCACATCCGAACCCTCGTGCTGCTCCTGAAACCTCAAACGAATGTGGATATCCATTCTGTGAAAGTCGCAGAACTCTTTCGGTCATCGATCGCTCAGCCGAGAGGAGCGAGTGATGAGGACGCCATTATGTTTTTCATCAACAACCCTCTTATAAAGTGTCATCTGCTAAAAATTCAGTTTCCATTGTGGATATGAAGAGGCATGGTGGGTGGACAAACTCTAGTGGAAACGATCTGATTTTACAACTTTGGCCTGCGCATTTCCAGTGACACTGCAATAAGATCATTTATCAAGCACCGTACACCTAAAGTAATTAGAGGCCCTGCTGTTAATTACAGTTTGATCATGCATTGAAATTCAATGAGGAGAGCTCTAAATAATGGACCACAACTGGTATATAATGCTGGTCATTATCACAAAATAAACCCTGACAGCGTGAATAGGTCTTATGTCTCCCTCAAAGGGTTTATTTTGTGATAATGATCAGCTGATTATGTATGATTTACTGTACACTATTCTGATTAGTAGACAGATACCAATTACATATGGATATAAAATAATTATTGATTGAGTTGAAATGACTTAATATGAGAATAAAGAGCTAGGAAACAGTCATTACATTTAAGTAATGTAACACTAACAAAAGCACTGTCAGCCTTAATTTAAACGCAGACATGTACAGCCAACAGATCGTGATATCACTTTTATAGAGTAGTTCAATAAACAAGAATTTGATAGTGAGTTACTTACATTTTAAAGACTATATTGGGTCTGTGTAGTGACACACTATTGCCAGTTTTTATTTTTCATCCACCAACAGTTTGAAAAGGAGCCACAGCATTTTGGAACAAATCAGTTGAATAAATGATTCAACGATTCACTTATGAACACAAGTAACTTGTGCCATTCCTAAATGAAGTGAATGAATCAATTATTCTCCCAAGACAACAATCCCTTGCTTTATTCGTGAATGAATTGTAATTCCAACATTATGTTTTCTCTGTATCGTTACTGTATTAATTGTGGTGTGGTAATTCTTGTAATCTTTGTTGTAAACAGGCCTTTATAAAGTAAACATTATCACTGATGCTGGACTACTCTCTTACAGTGGCTCTTAGAATCATATCAGCCAATCAAATTCAAGGACCGGAACTATAATAATACTGACTTTAGAATGCTACAATTGACCAATCAGAATCAAGTATTCCAGCACCATGTAATAAAGTCCCTGGTTAAACAAACACCAACAAAAACATAAAAGTAGTGGCAAATCCCCCTCAGAGTTCTTTCTTGTGTACATAAAAGCCTTGTGTAAAGCAAAGTTAGTTACTAAAACACTTTTCTGAGAGGCTTTGGGAGTGAGCAGAGGGGAGTCTGTGATATTTTTCAGCTTGTACAAACACACCGGCAGACCTTAAAGGTAGGGCAGCTCTGTCTTATACACCAGAGAACCCAGAACTCTCCAAATGAGTTCTCTGGAGATCGTTCCCGACACCTGTAGTCATTTTTCAAAGATTTAATTGGTGTACTTAAGTCAGCTGATACCTACCCCAGTACTTTGTTGGTGTTTTGTTGCTAGTCATCGTGAAAAGGTGTTCTGGTGGTATTATTATGATTGTGACACGGAGATGTACACAGAGTGTTTTCGGAACTTGAGTATATGTATTTCATGTTTGGGTTTGGGTTTATTATTAATTGACATCTGTGGTAATTGTGATTTGTGCTTTGTTATTGGGTAGTATTTCCCGTACTACAACTACAAGTGGCAAACACCTGCTCACAAGTACATATACGACACAAAGAGACTCCCCCTTCCTTACTATGAGATACACGCGCTTTCAGAGGACCTGTTTGACAGAATCACGTTTTTTTCTGCGATTGAACAGGTTAGGATGCAGTGCTGCAGCTCTCCTGTCTAAGTGGTCTCCTGATAAGAGGGAAGCTGAGATTTCTCTCAGTATTTCTCTCCTGGCAAACAGTGAACACAATGAGTCATGACACTATCCAAGGGCTGCAGTGAAGTGTGTGGGTGGACAGCTACAGTGATAGTGACTGTATGAAGAGAGCTTGCTCATCCAGGACTCAGAGAGGGAGAGAGAGAGGAGAGGAGGCAGGGTGGAAGATGGATTTCCACACATTTATAATAGCTGTCACACCTTACATTCAGCAAGGCAATTTCACATTTGAGAATGGGACAGCGACTCAAATTAAAAATGACATTAATTTCTGCCAGCCTGCACACATTGCATTTTTCATCCCGGTTGAAACACCTCTTGATTAGGCTCTGGGAACACACAAACATAGCACACAACAATAGGACTGTCTGATTGGATTGTGTGTACAGTACGTCTTGAGGAAAAAATGTATGAAAGGGTGTTGTTTCTGAAATCATGTTTCCCCCCATGAACATTCCTATTTGTTTTCCTAGGCTTTTTTGTTGTTGTTGTTAAATCCTTCTCTCTAAACCATTTCTAATTAGGAATGTAAGACAAAAACAGTCCAAATCGAGATGTAGCTATTGTTATAGTTGAAACCAACTCGACAACCAAAACATTTAGCTGTATATTTTCAGTGGCAGAGCTTTCGAAGACTTTTATTTTCTAAGATGGTCTGAGGCTCTCGACTGGGCCTTTAAATTCTTACCTCTTGAGCTTCATTTGAACCAGTTGTACTAGGAAATATATATATATATTTTTTTTATGGTGTTACATAAATGACTAAAAAGGATTTCATTAAATTTTTATCTCTCACTATTCATTTCAAAACATTTGATAAAGATTGTCAATGGACAATTATTTCACATAATTAATACAATCTTCATATTTTAGGCTTATAAAATGGATTATAAAGTATATTTTACATTGGACATCAAGTGGAGAGCCAACACAGTACCAGATTTTTTAAACAGTAACATTTTGATGAAACCAAACATTTAAGTGTATTAATATTACTATAAACTGCACAGGCCCAACATTAAGCAACATTTCTAACAAAAACATTGGCAGAATTTCAAAACCGGCAATTTTATAAATGCATAAACAACAGAGAAGGGGGATTTATAGTCATTATAGTTGGATTGTTTGTTTTCTAAATGTCAAATGAATTTGGTTTTGTGCTCTTGGCAGCCAATAATTCACCGCACGTAACAATGTGTTCAGAAAACCATGTTTATCCTCTTGGC